>NC_056725.1:1822829399-1823079399 GCF_019279795.1 Protopterus annectens
CTTACAGGCAATCTCTGATTGACTGACACTGACATGTCTGCCCAGCTGTGTTATGAACGCCACAGCTTGGAAACCCTACTCGGTATGCACCACATGCCATGGATACCTCAAACCAGACTACCACAGTCAACAGAACATGCTTGGGTACAGGTCCCTAACCCAGACACTGGCCATGTTATGCAATATATGTTGCATACATGTCAGTTGGAGCACCTCACTGGCCCTCTGCAAGAGAAAACTAGATGACTGGATGTTGAATTTAACTGTCACCCTGGGGATCACTCAAGTGGCATTGGTTGATACATGGCCTGGTGACAAATGTCAGGTGGCATGATACAAGTGTACCCACATGCCCTACTCTTCTCCTCTCTCCATGGACATTAGCCTGCTACACACCTATGAACACCTGCATCTATGGACCTCAGTACTGACAAATGTGTCAGTGTGCATTACTGAGAATAACAGTGTCTGTGTGTTTGTAAACTTGTAGTTGATAATACTCTAAGGGCCTTCTCATCCACTACACCCCCAATTATTATACTTAGAAATGGCTGCTGATGTAATTCATATTAAATGTACCTTGTTACACTCTTCACCCTATGGCCTACCTGGAGCTTGCAGTACCAGCATAACACTGTTCTACAAATGGGTAGATAGGTGTGGGTTACCATCGGAGTCCTGGCAAATGCGAGTATGTATGTGTGCAATTGTGTGTGAGTGTGCATATTTGTAGGAGACAGCATTCTGAGCCTACATTCTCCAAATACACTAAACCTTGCCATACATTATAAGTGATGATGTTCCTGACATTAGGAGAGCCATGACAAACCCTCACCCTACTATCCCTGTGTTATGTGCAATAAATGCATACCCTTGTAGTAGCACTGATTAGATAGACAAGGGTTTGTATTGCAGTCATGGATTTCAGTGAGCACAATATCCAATGTGGGGTGTGGGTGCTGGGTATACTGTATTTACACCATGGTAGCCCCAGTACATGTCCCAAGGTCCACTGTATGAGGACCGCTATCATAAGCAACCATACAGGCAACTGATTACACTATCCAGCCCAATGATGCATGTGCTGTGTGCAAAAACTCTGTAACAGTATGGACTCACTGACAAGGTAGTTAGTACTACTAAACCCAGGTCTGTCAAATGTGTCTGTGACTGTATGTGTTTATCAATGTGTATATGACAGTATGTTATACTATGTATTGTTAATTAACACCCAGTATATCCCCTATTACCATACTGTACAAGTCCTGGTGATGTTCTTCACTTAACAGGAAGCTCTGGACACACCTCACCCTAAAAGCACTGTGGTGTGTGCAATTAAGGCCAAATACATTAGTAGCAATAAGTACCTAGGTAGGGGTTCTACTCTCAGTGTTGCCAAGTAAGTGTGTGTGCTTGTGAAGGGATCTACTTCAGTTTGCAGAAAATATATTTCCCAGGAGATCATTTGTCCAAAAACAAACTGGCAAAATGTAACATTTCAAAGCAATCATCTTGTGTAAATTCATTCCATCAAAACTATTAGTGGATGTGTAAATGCCCTCTTCCCCACTGTACAGCGATACTGGAGTTGGTATATATATAGTTGGGTGTGGTTGTTGTGGGCACAGCCACCCACATTGGGTTATTGTTGTTCGTATCCCCCTGCTTAGTGTGCTGTTATACTATACAGTTTATGTTAACAGGTTAAGTAGTTGTTAATCAAACTGTCTGTGGTTCTATGCTATCCCACACCCTCCAAAGTGGGGGCTGTGCCCCACACACCAGCACACCTATGTTTACCAACTCCAGGACTGCACTACATTTGGGAAGAGGACATATACCCTGCCAGTACCATTGTCAATGACATTAAACTGGCGGACTGATTATTTACTGCTGTAATGTTGTGGCAATTTGGTCATGGTGGAATTACATAGGCCAAAATGAGTTCACTACGTATTGCATCAACACCAAAACCTCTGTGTGTTATTCACAAACATTTGGTGTGTGCTACCCAGTACACTTATCATTGTCCACTGTAGAAGAGCTGCTTACATGAGCCATGCACTGACCTGCTTACACCCCTCAGACCTATCAGCCATGTGGCACATGCAGTAACTGTTATACAGACCTGTTACTTGTGTTCAGCTGTACCCGGGATATGACAAAGTCAATGTGTCACCACAGTGCCACACCACTTGTAGGAAAGGACAGCAGACGTACATTCTGCTGACACATAGATACCTAGAACACAAACAGAATACATTATGGAGACCACAATCATTCAGTGTTAATAACAGCTATAATGCCTCATGGCTGTACAGCTACACACCCTGATGTATAAGCATTAATCATTCCAGCTGACAACACGTTAAACAGCATTATATTGCTAAACCTTAGCACATTCACCCTGTGCATCAGAACCATATTAATATGTCCCTGCATCAATGGTATGGATGACAGGGATGTGGCACAGGTATCATCATATGCACAGGGTGTGTTGTGGGTTTGCCAGAGGCCCAGGCTGAGCCATTTGGTTGACATCATGTGTGTGGGTTAGGGAGTTCTTTATTAAATGGCCTGTGCAGACGTGGTGTGTGTAGGTATGTAGGTGCCTTAGCTGTGTTGGTGATATGTGTGTGTGTATATCTGCACACATTTCTGCCATGTGGCTGCCCTATACAGCAGTATGTTGGACAGCTGCAGACCATACATGGCAGGAAGTACAGTTCACCATGCCTGGCCAAGGACATGGGAACTGTGCCTGCCAGGGGTTGCACGGGTGCTACCAGGCAGAAGCTCAGATATGGTACTCTCCCATGATGATGACAATTGTCTGCTGGATCCGCGTCCCTGTTAGGACTGGCCAGGACCATGTGCAAGTGGCAGTGTGGACAGCACCCCCCTGCAGTGCTGGTGCTGGAACTGCCACTATGGGAGTGACCGTGAGTTGTTGCACATCCACTTAGACCTCCACCTGTTGGTGTTGCGGACCTATGTCCATGTGGTAGATGCCCTACTCCCACCAGATGCTCTACCACACACACCACATGGTTGAGAATTCCCACCATCTCACCCAACCGTCTATCCATGACCTCTGCAAAATAATGGTGGGCACCTGCAAGATCACGGATGTAGTCACATACAGCAGGAAGAGTAGCCCTCTGGAGCCTCAGACTATCTCTGCTATAATGTTCCATATGTGCCTGTGCCTCCACGATGGCCCAGAACATGCATCTGGTGACACCTGCTGTGGCACTTCTGCCAGGGGCATGATGGCCAGCAGCCCTCCTCTGAGCACTCCTGTACATCTGCCTGTGTGGTACCTCGCCGGTCATCTGGCTATGGCTGCTGTGTACAGACACACTTGCCATAGTCACCACCCGCCAACTGCCCCTCATCTATGGCCACTGATGATGGGGTATGTATGGTCATTGTGACTGTGTGTGAAGATGGGGTGGATAAAAGAGGGATGTCAACCACTGGCACAGATTCAGCCCCTGACAACCCTGCCTGTGCATCACTATGCCTATCATCATTGTCAGGGTTTGTATGGACACTAACATCGGTTTGCCTGCAGGAGGGACCCTGACCCACCTGTGAGGGGCAGACAAGAAATGTAAATTAAGACTTGTACATTATGGTTTACTTCTATATATACACACACACTTACAGGTGAGGTGTCACAAAGATATTACACAGACCTCTCATTACCCAACAGTCAACATCCATGACATATGGCACTCAACAGCATGCACTGCAGCCATACTCAATCCTTGTTACTGACATTATACATCTCTGTGATGCATGAGTTGTGTTAGGTGATGCCCCTTCCCCTGGAACACACTGCACCCATGTACACAGTATTGCTATGCACCTGTACAGCACACTGGCATGTATGTGCACCATACCTCACAAGTGTACACACCATTGCTGAGTGTGTGTGTGTGTGTGGCAGTTATGTTTGCTCTGTTGCTCACAGCCACTATGTGTTTGTCTGACACATACCTGGGATGATATGAGGACTGATGTCAATAATCAATCCCTCCTTTGATTTGCAGATCTCATTATCAGCAGTGCATGTATGTGTAATAACATTTGGTTACACTGACAACCTTCAAAGCTTAATGTGGATATGAGGAGTGTACACACCTTGGTTGACATGCCAGCCTCTTCTATGATATGCAATGGGGCCACAATACCGCATTTGTTAACATTACACACACCTGATACATGGCCTGTGCAATCTAATGCAGTATCAAACAAATGTGTTAGTCATGCATATACTAAATGAGATGCATACAATATGTGGTTTGCATAACTATGTATACCCTTAACACAATGGTTTGTTGAAGCACCTGTTAAGTGAACTACAGCAGTTACTATTCCTGGAAGGGGTATACTAGCATGGCCCATCTTCAATTGCCATTATTTGGTCATTCTGCCCTACAAAGTTCCCCCAACTCTGCCAAATTGCAAGGTCAGCTCATGTGCGCAGCCCTTGGAGGTCACACAGTGGCTTCACTATTGCTGTAGAGTCAGGCTTATGTCTGGCACAATTCATAACCTTCACTGTGTTAAAATACAGCCATTTTTAGCAAGCTTTGGATGTATGCTTCAGTTCACTGTTGTGTTTCAAGCTGACATCCCTCCCCATCCTCAGACTTATTGCAGATGCTTGACAACTATGGGCCACACGAGTGTTATTTTGCAGTGTTCCAAATTCCAAACACCATGTCGACCAGCCTAGTTCCAGCTAATGAACAGCAAACCTAAAGGTGTACACTGGCACCAGCAAGCTAAATATTGGGGATGGTGGCTCTGAGGTGGAGTGAGGTGTTGCTTGTGCACCACACATATCTTTATGAATACTGTCTCTAAGTTTGATCCTTGGTCTCATGACACCATTACACATTGCAACACATGCCTTTGGGAGACTTGATGTTATGCTTATGCTACCTGTCTAGAGCCCTGGATGATGTATCATGTGGGACAACTCTTTTGTCTGATTACCCTAACCCATAGGCCACACTTATGCATAATCCAGGCAATTGTCGACATAGGTACTGCACAGGCAGTACTTGCTAGACATTCCTACAAGTCCCTCAGTGTTGCTGCATGTTTCTGGGCAGCCTCCATGATCAGTTTGCAACATGTTTTGTCATCTGTTTTGGATGGGCATCTGTTTATTTTCTACATCAATATTGTCCCATACTTCATACACACATATATGACTGTTTGCCATGGTATATGCAATGTTGAGGTAAGGCTACTTTTCCCACTCCTGAGTGCTACCTTTCAGATATGGGATCCATTCCATTGTTTGTAAGATGTGTGCAAGCCATGGCTGCCTCTGTTGCAGGTGAGTGGGCAAATGTCATGGACATACTTCTTGGACAGCAGACCATTACTCGGTTTGACTTTGAGGCCCTGTACTTGATGGAAGGTGTGTACTCAAGAAGAGTGAATGCTGTGAGCACATCACAAGCTGCTTCCACAATATGTCATTTGCAGTGTGTGCACACATATGCTTCCATTGTTTGTTAAGGTATGTATTCCCCATATTTGTTGTATTAACATAGGATTCCATATTAACATTCATTGCTCATGTTAGGATCACATTACAGGTTGTAAAAGGTGTGGAATTTGGTATTGTGGTTTGCCGTTGTTTATATCAGGAACAGTTGCCATTGTAATAGTGGTGTATAGCCACTGTATAAGGGTAATGTTTCAGACATGTCCGTACTGTAGGCCATTTGTCCCACCATTATGTTCATCTCTGACCACACATCATGCACTGACAGGTTGTTAGGTATACTGCAGGACTCTTACACACCCTTCAGATATGCCACTATGGTGACCACTGTGATGCAGTGCAGTTAACACCAAATATAAGTGAACATGTGCAACATGCATTATGGGTAGGTGTGTTAAATGTGTGCATGGCAAATAACATGGCCATAACATGGATGGTGTATTGGCAAACCTGAACAAAACAACTCCATACTCACCAGCTACAGGCTGCTGCCCCAGTTATATACCAGAGGGACCTAAATAGTTGTGTGAGAGAAGTAATGTCAGTAGCCATTGGCATTGGTACAGGTTGGGAGCAGTAGTTCAGCACATCAACAGTACAAATCCACAATACTAGAGATTATGCACATCTGTTCATTACTACACTGCAGCAACAGACTATCTTATCTGACATATGCATGTACATACTTTACAGATGAAAATGGACAAGCAACAGTGGTCTAGTAATGTGCCCTGGAGCCTTACCTGCATGCTCCTCATCTATTGTGTGGGTGGCACCCACCTCCACAATGCTGTCTTCAGTCTGCTGACTTGTCTGGTGGGTGGGTGCCCCAAGGTTGGTGAGGAGCTCTTCAGCATGTGTCAGTGTGGGCTGGATGACATGACTCCCCACCTGTAGCTAGCTGGTCCCTCCTAACTGCAGCAGCATGCTGATGGGTGTGCCAGATCAGATCTGTGCACAGATGCCGCACCTGCTCATAATTTTGGTTGTGCAGGCTGACATCGTTTACCCTCTGGATGAGCTTGTTTCACAGGGTGGTCCTCTCCTGCAGATCCTGGGCCCTGTGGCCAAATAGTATGGCATGATGCATGATGAGCTATTGGATGATTGCATCATTTTGTGAATGCGGGCAGACATTCCCGGGGCATTGTACCTGGAAGGCATAAACAGGAGAAAAGGTCACAGGACCTCATACGGTTGTCCACGTGCACATCAAGAGTGGATATTACATGCAAATAATCCAGACTATACCATAACTCTGTAAGTTATCATGGCTTTGACATCTTGCATTACACTCCTGGCCTGACCTGTCCAGTTCCCCCACTGTTGGACACTTAATGGCATAATCCACTATTCACCCTTCGTTTCTGTGTAGCGGGATGACAGTGCCCATCTTCTGTGTGGATGATGGCATGTCTGTGTTTGACTGTAGTGTGTGATGGAACTGTGAGCACATGCCTGTATTCATGTAGGAGGAAAATTATGATGTTCTCATGCCCCATAGAGACTTGCTGTTGTTGCCATCAGTCGGCATTATGTACATGCTCACCATTGATGCGGGCAGGAGTGTGGATGATGTACATATCCCCCTGTACTAATGTTGTGGACAGGGTGCCACTGTTCCCACCTATCCTGCCTCATGCAGGTTGCCTGTATCCATGGCATGTGTGTATGAGATGTGCTTTACCCCCAGTACAGGTTGACTTGTGTTACTGGCTCTGAGACTGCATACATATTTGGAGACATGGTTACAATTGGCCTTGGTGGTTTGGATATGTCTGATTTCTAGTCAAAGTCAGCCTCACAGGAAGTCACCTGTGAACCTACATGCTTGCTCTGATAGAGGTGCAGTTGCTTCCAAGTTGTGGTCTGCACCTATGTGTCCCTGTACAGCCACTATAGCAACCTATTCTGTGCTTTGCGTCTTGGTGCTGTCTACCAAAGGGGATTACTCTATCGTTGGTGAAGGATGGTTGTACAGGTCAGGTACTACTGATTCCATATAGCTACAGTGGATATGAAGTGTACACACCTGTTACAATGCATGTTACTTGTGCAATTGGAACATGACCCCACAAAAGCACATGTCAACACAATCCCCACCTGTGATGTGTCCTATAGCCTGCTCAGTTCAATAGGGAACATAACCTGTCATGTGGAAACATATGAGAATTAATACTCAGTACAGTAAGCCAGTTGAATGCGTGCACACCCTTACACTGATATGTTGTGTAAACACCTGCTGAGATGATTACAGCATCCATTTGTCTTGGTTTGTACTCTAACATCATAGCACATCTTCACTTGGCAATGGTTGCTCACCTTCCATGAAACAGCTTTGTTTCTTTTTCAATAGAATTATACAGGTTATGGGTCACATTTGAGGTGAGAAACATTTTGACATGACTTTCTGTGGTCTCCCTGGCATTCCAACAGGGGTGTGTACACTTTCATATCCAGTGTATATGGGTGTTGATATAGCTGTTAGTGGTAGGCAAGGACAGTGGGTGATAACACAGTTGTACACTTTTCTGATTACTACGTGATAAGCATGCCTACTGTAGTACCCATATTAGTGTCATGGCAATGCAACAATTAGTAGCAGTACACATTTTATTTTGTTGTATGCAGTGACAGTGATATTACACACGTGCAACATGCACATCCTATTTTCTGGACTGCTTTTGACCCATGTTATTACTTCTGTGCCTTTCAGCTGAACATACTCATACATGCACATGCTCAGGGGATACCTAGTATATATTTGTGTTCTATGTCATTATGGCACACTGTATTTACAGTCTTTCAGCTCAATCATACATCTCAACCTGTTACAGCAGAACTTCTGGTCACTGGTCTACATCACTGGGTGACAAAACAAGGACGTCAATTTTTATAAAGTATTAATATAGCTGTCATAACACAAGTATATGTGTAAGTGACTACAGATATCTGTCAGAACTGTGGACATTGTCCAGAAGAACACTGTACAGTTGAATGTTATTAATTCAATATATCACATGCAGTTTGACACACACATCTGCAACAGTGCTTGACTATGCTCATGCCCTATATAGGTATCCTAGATTTACAATACAAACATGTATAATACCCATATTCACAGGTAACATGGGATATGGGCAACATCCCATTAACTGGTCTAGCAGTGACACAGACACGACTGTTTGACAAGACACTCTAGTGGTTGCCATATGTGAGCTCTCCTTTCCCAGAGTGTGTCAGGCTCCTCAGCTGTGACCCAACCTATCCACCTCTTAGAGCATCACATGCGGACAAAGCCTAATATTAGGGGGATATATAGGGACAGATTGTAGATATGCTTATTACAAACCTATTAAGTTTGTAGCCTGATACATTTTGCATTACCATGACTGTTCTGAAGGTGGTGGGGTCTGAAACTCATGTGTCTGTCATTACTTCATTACTTCCATCTCCAGCTATTTGCCAGACTAATACAGATGTTTGGAGGAAAAGAACAAACACTATGATGGCTAAATTTTGACATTCTGTGGACAGAGCCAGATGCTATGTCCATAGCATTTGTTTGGCAGGACATCATCACAGCAAGTGTTGATGGCACATATACATCTTTCATAATTATATATCCCATTATTACAGACCAAGTACTACATTCAATTACATGCTTACATATTTCACATACCTGGTTTATCTTCAGGTTCCTTCTGTGTACAAATTATCTTCTTGTTTCTTTTTTTTTTTTGTTTAGGTTTTGTTTGTGGTGACTATTTTTTTTTTTTTGGTGTCTCTCTCTCTCTCTCTGCTACTGGGATCGAGCTTGTTTGAATAGGTTGAAGCTTTTGTAGGTGATGCTCATGTTCAGGTGATGGCCTCTGCACCAACTGCTGTTCCCCACTTGCTAATTGCATGCAGGTAGCTGTGTAGTTCTTCCAATAGCAAATGTCATAGCAACCCACTACTATAAATGACTACATCATGTGGGCATTGTCCCTTTACCTTGCCTGTATGGAAGGCATCCTTCATGTGTGGGGGCAGCAGTGTTACAGACAGCAGTTAGGAATACCTCTTACAACAAGATTTGTGGACACAGGCCAACTACATGTTTGTATAAGGTTCCAGACCTAGTGACAGTGTGCGAGTATTGCTGTTACATGCGTTGAATACTGCTAGTTTTACAGGGTTTGCGTGTACATGCTCATTTTGCATGGAATACAATCTGTCTGCATAGCTCTCAACTGTAGGCCTATCCACATGATGGCCAGAGGATTGAGTGTTATGTTTTCTCTGTTCTCCACACAGGTCTTGTCCCTGACATATCAGCGGCATTCTCTCCAATGGTTGGTATCGGTACATGACAACATCCATTTGTGTTTTTGACTTCATATTCCTGAGTAAGGGTATGTTGCAACTAATACTGTAACACCAACAACTTTCACAGTGTAAACAGCTATATTTCAAATATGGCCCTAGGTTTCAGCCTTTCTCCAGATGTCATGCAGTAAGAGGTTGACAGGTATGGTCTATCATTACTTAGTGCTGACATTCCTGCTATCATTCCAGTGATGTTGTGGGGTAGGGTCCATATATATGAGGGCTACAGCTGGACAACAAATGTGTGACCCTGTACTATAGATAACACTGTTATATGCCCTTGTAAGACATTTTATGGGGAAGGGGTATTAAATGCTTTTAACCTAGGCTGTTACAACATGTGAGGAATATCAGTAATAAGAAACAAAGGTATATGGCTGTACATTTTCATACATTTCACCATGGGAACAGTGGTTGGCTAGAGCTTACCGTCTTGCACACAGTTGTTTGTCAGTGTGATAGTGACATTGTAAGTTAAGAATTGTTATGTAATGGATACATTTACATTGTGACAATTGATACTTTTCCCCCTAGGGGGTTGACTACAGAGTATAATTGGGGGCTGTTGAACTACATCTGTAATTTAGTATTGATTGATTCTTGTCTTCAAGGTAAGTGTATTTTTTACTGTTGTACTACTTGGAGGCTTTAGCCTAGACAGCAAAGTATGTTATTTTTGCAGATTACTGTATCATATGTCTTCTTTGATAGTTCCATTAATTAGATGTGTATTTCAAACACCTAAACACTATGAAAAATGGCATAAACTGAAACAGTACACAAATAAACATTTATATGTATGAAAACTGTGTGGTGTCATGTCCTTTGCATTGTGTGTAGGTATATGTTTCATGCAATAATTCTCATTTGTAGGAAAGAATCAGACACTAGCCATTTGAAAAGGGGGCAACTGTAGGAATAATGGCTGTTTGATATTCTGTGCACCCCCTATATATACTCTCTCTCTCTCTCTCTATATATATATATATATATTTATATATGTATGCATGTGTGTGTGTGTGTATATATATATATATATATATATATATATATATATATATATGTGTGTGTGTGTGTGTGTATATATATATATATATATATATATATATATATATATATATATATATATATATGTGTGTGTGTGTGTGTGTGTGTGTATCATTAGAATATTTAGTGCTACTACATTGTACATTCCCTATGGTAGACTGACTGTTCTGCATGATATGTTAGAGAAATCATCCCAACATATGTTGTGCAGGGTCCTGGGATATATATATATATATATATATATATATATATATATATATATATATATATATATATATACACACACACATATATATATATATATATATAAAAATACATTTTCCCAACTGTTGAATGACTGTGCTGCATGATATGTTTGAGAAAACATCACACATATCTACAGCTCAGATGGCTTAGTGGCAACTTGCTGTGGCTATGGTGTGCAGGGTCCTGGGTTCAAGACTTGCGAGGGCTGATTATTTTGTTGCTAGGCAGAACAAGGGCTGTTGAATACAGAATGATTGAGGCACTTTTAAGCAGTTGTAAGCAGGTTTGTGTGACGGTAAGCAATGGTAGCGTCCAGTCAAATATGCTTACATACAGCCTGAAATGTGCTTAATCTGTGTAGGCATTGCTTAGCACCACCCAAACAGGCTTAATCCCACTTACTACTGCTTAAAAGTGCTTACTCCCACTTACCTCTGTGCTAATTTCTTTAAAAGAAAAGAAAAGAAAAAGGGGGTGATAGGACAGTGGTGAAAAGGGGGGCATGGAGAAGGAAAAACAATAGGGAAAGTAGCTAGGGATGTGCAGGATGGGTGTAGGGAAGGTCCATAGCTGTCCATTTCTTCTACAGCAACAGCTGCGCATATATACTGAATTTGGAGGTATATTTGGTCACTCAAACCCCTGAGAGAGGGGTGAGGACAACAATGTGCTGTGAAGCCAATTAGACCAGATTACATGTGTCCAGTGGACACATGTGTGAAATGGACAGCAATGAATGGGGCAAATTTGTTTTAGGGAACAGATTGCCCTTTTTTTTAAGGTGCGAGTGGGATGTTGGGGAAGGATAGTAGGTATATTTGGGGAGGTAGGTTGGGTAAGAAGACAGGCAAGACATACAAGACAGCATACAGGGGTTGTATATGACACATGTGGGGGGGTAAACACCTTAGACAGGGAGGGGTGTTTGGAAATCAGAAGCCCATGAGCCCTCAGATGGAAATAGTGGGACTGAGGTCCCCACCCATGGGGAGTCACCACTGCACCTTCATGGCCCCAAAGGTGGCTTTGCTGGGGGCTAAGCAGAAGGGGCACGCTGACCCTCAAATTGTGCCATGCAGCCCTCAAGCTGATGTAGCAGATCTCCAAACTCCTTTCAGAGCTCGCTACACACCAAACCCCAGACCTGGCTTTGGGTGACAGTATCTTGTCCGTGCCCACTCCCAGGGGATACAAGCCCCATCCCCTGAGGTGGTGCAGGACCAGTGGATGAGGAGGTCCTGGGGTGTGTCCCAGACATGCTGGGGCCTGGTGCTATAGCCAGATGAGGTGGGTCTGCTGGGACCAGCCTTCCCAAACGTGCTATGGTGTTACGGTTTTAGAACATATGTGGGTTAGTAATAGTCAACACAATCCAGGATTAGTTATAACAGCATGCATAGATATTCCCATTAACCGAAAACAATAGATTTGGAACAGTTGCATGGCAAACAGAACACATGCATATATGGAACCACAGTGGCCATTACAATGGCATGCAGGTTACATTGATAGCAACAGGCCACCAATGATAGTATTTCAACAATGAACATTAATAGAAACACATTTCAATATTTGTTTAAAAATAGGACATAGGTCCCAACAGTAGGTTTGGTGTAAAACATACCCATTGATTTGTGTGTTTAGATTATTGTTGCAGATATGGTGGGGGGAGAGAGAGAGATGTCAATTAATAACTTGTATATCCTTGCAGTACTTACAACTTTAATGATCATTGCTCTAATCATTACTCTACAGGTATTATTACAATACCCTATGGCCTTGGTTTGGGCAGTTGTATGTTTGTACACAGTGTATACTTCAACTGACTTTTAGCTACATTCTACTTCTCTTACCTGGTAGACCTGTGGGGGAAATATTTGTTAACACTACCTAACTGTTTGTACACATTTCCCAGATTCTTAGTTAAAATTCTGCACATATCTGTCAACCTCTTAATGCAAAAAATGCGCACAAAGCTTGACAAAATGGGGGTACAAATAGGGATATATTTTAAATATTGCCCTTATAAACTTTTAGAAATTTGCTAGAGTAACAGGATTTATTTTAATATACATTTTCTGAAGGATCTGAAGTCTGAAACTCAAATGCATGTCATTTAGTGACTACAATTCTGAAATCATCCCAGTGATTTGCCAGAAAAATAGAGGAACAGTGCAAAAAATCTGAGGCAAAAATCTGGACATTCTGCATAAATCTGTACAGTTGAGAGGTATGATTATGCATACAGCTTACTACCACTCCAGGGATTCGAACCATGGCTGTGTGCTCTAAAAATACAACAATTTAGAAAGTGCTGTCTCTTCCTTCAGTGTTTTCTGTCTAAGTCTCTCTTGGTTGTACAATCTGACCTTGTAATTACAGCATTCTTATACAGACATTCCTAGACATATTTTTTATGTAGCACAGTGTGAGAAACAGTTGACACAACAGTACTATTCACATATCAGATCCTGGTGAATGCAACACATGAGGCCATACAATACCAGAGTAAACACAACCAGTCCAGGATTTAGAACTTTATTGCCAGGCAGTTACAGTTTTATTTAAATATGACCTATATGGGACTATTACTGTCATATTGTCTGGTTTATTCAGTAGAAATCATACACATTTTTTATAGTGCCAGGTGACATTTTACTCCTTTATATTTATTTGGTATGACTACTACAATCAGGATTGTTACTCACCAGCCTCGAGAGACAGCCTTTCCAACCTGCTGGCATGGGCTTCCTGGTTCACAGGCCACTCAGCTACAGCTGTAATGAAAATAGAGAAAAATTTATGCATACCTATCCATCACATACACAGGATGGACTTTGGTAAACAATTATTGCTATGAATACTTACACACTGCTGGGACAGCTCCCCTGTCTCTTGCTTCTTAGACCCACTGTTCCAAGAGTTCCCTCTTCCTCCATTTAAAGTAGGCATAGTGGTGCCAGACCTGGTCACTAGTCCGAGGAATACCAGTGGTATTGGTGAGATCACGGGCAAGACTTTCTCAGGCTTCTGCTTTATATTGGGAGCCATGGTACTGGTCCTACAGCAGTCTCATGTCATGTTTTTTTTACCAGGAGTTCTACCATGGCCTTCGACTCCTGTATGCCCCAGCGCTGCGCCAGGAAACGCATGCCCTCTCCAACACCTGCCATACTGTCTACAGCGGAGAGCTACAACCAGTTATGAGCTGTATTCATGTCTGCAGGGTTTAATGCAGCTGATTTCCTGCCCTTTGTCATGATTGGATAGTTTTGAAAATGCTGAGCTAAGGTAAGCTACTGGCAAACCTGCTTAGCTAAAGTGGGCAGTGCTTAAAGGGGCAGGTTCAGCATTGCTTACCAATGGGTAAATCTACTGAGCTGGGCTATTCATTGCTAAGTATTCATATGTACACAATGCTTACACCTGGTCAGCATTGCTTATGTTTTATTATATTGGTCTATCACCTGTATGAGATTGATTCATCATTCATTACATAATATAGACTTATTTACCTTCCCTGACATCTCCCAATGTGCTGTGATTAGTTTATTCTTGTGTGACTGTACTGTATAGGGCACTTGTGTATATATGGGGATTTCATGACTTTATTACACTGATACCTCATATCTGGGCCTAATACACTATTCTGATTTAGAAAAATCAGTTACTTCTTACATAAATATACAAAAAAATTAAACGTTTAATGTTTATACATACAAAATAGACTCAAACCATGAATGACTAGATGCAAGGCATACACTCTAACCACTACACTATTGCACTTATGCTGGATGTCTATTGCTTTTTAACTTATTGTGCTGTTTCAGCTGGGCTAAGCAACGGGAACACCCGGGCAGCTATGCTTAAACTTTATTGCATAAATGAAAAAAATATATATTTGTTGTGTTTTTTTATTTGTACCCTTCAGAATATCCATGCTAATGCTGAACCTGCTATTCTATCAACTTTCTGCTTTGTAGGGATGATTGTCCCTTATGGCTTTGTCCACATTCCTTACAGGTTGGGAGGTGTGCTCTATGTGTTTATGCTAAATCTGTTATTCTGTCAACTTTTGGCTTGGTAGGGATGATTGTCTCTTATGGCTTTGTCCAGATTTCTTACCCTGATGGGTTGGGGGTGTTATGAGCATTCTCGCTTATTTTAAATTGCTAAACAGCAATTCTGGAGTGGAGGGGGCTTGTGTATTGTGAGAGCTCTGCTCTCAGACACACTCCCTGTGCTCATACACGGAACCATGTCCACTTTACAGCACAGCAACACGCCTTCATACATATGCATGGGGCGCTGCCGTGCTGAACAGGAACGTCCCTGCCATGCAGGAATAACTTATTCCTGCACAGCTGCTTGCTGAATCCGGGGGAACATCTTTGGCTTGGCCATAAAATAATTTAATTTCAGCTATTTTTCTAATGTTAATCATCTGTGTTCCAGTTTCCATTGTTAAATATATATACATTTAAACAGTTACAATAGTGTATGTACATTTCTATTCTTTTCCAGTAGGGTACAATGTGGTTACATTTTAAGCACTTTGTAAAAAATCTTTTCAACACACACTTTATTTATTTATTTAACATTTGATAACCGGGAAAGTCCGACTTGGAACAAAACCAATTTTCAGTGGAGGCCCATTGAGAAATGCTCCAGACGCACAGCTTGATATACACCAGACATACAGCTCTAATACATTTGTAACACAAGTATCTTACATGAAGCATGTTAACATTTACAAATGACATAACCATTTACAAAATTCCAGACAGCTGTGCTGGCAGTATCACTCTATCACAATTCAATATAAATCATGTTGACATTTACAACAGACACAATTATTTACAGAATTCCAGCTAGCTGTGCTGGCAGTACCTCCTTTATCACATTACTTCCCCCCTTAAAGACTCAAGCTAGTAGCTTCCCCTACTACTGGCAGATTCTGTTGGGGCAGTTCAGGCTACCAACCATGGGTTCCCTTAGACCCTTGTGCAGCACTGGGTATCCCTTTCCTGTGTAGTGATGTCTTGCTTGCTAGGTATAGGTCTCTCTTTTTCCTCAACTCCTCTGCAGTCCTGCATTCCCTATATGCCAACCAGATCCTCATATCCTCAGGCAAACTAAAGCTTGTTCCCTCACCAATAGGTCTGCTAGCCCTTCAAAGGTGGTGTCCTGACACCCCAAGTCACCCACCTATGAAAATAAGTGCTTAACTGAGCAATATATTCACACACACACTGTTATCTGCCTTGTATCTATGCTCATGAAACTTTTTTCTATAAGCTTCAGGTGTTAACTTAAAACACTCTAATAAACAATTTTAAACAGTATTATAATTTAAGAAATCATATATAGATACAAAATCAGTATCACACAATTTAGAAATAGCAGTTACAGCTTTACCATGGAGTAAGGGGGACAGGAACTGTACCCAGAGCCTTTGGTTAACATACTGTTTACATACCTTTTCAAACTATCAAAATTATCACCCTCTGTAAATTGTGAAAGAAATTTACTGATCTTTATTGCTTCTGGGGTTTGGTTACTCCCTTCCCCATTACCTCCATAACCCTGGCAGAGAGTCAGCATCTCCATTTCATGTTGCCGCTGCCTCTCATTTTCTTCATCTTCCTAGAGTTGCCACCTTTTCAAATGCCCAAAGTGGGACATTTTTTGCAGAAATATGAGATTTTGCAGGACAAAACATACCCACTGCCAGTGCAAAGTACAGAACTTCACTTTTTTGCCAAATAAAACCTCATTCATTTAGCATTTGAGTTGCTTATGCTGTTTCACTTAACATTTAGGTGTTTCAGATACAAAATTACTGTTTTATGCAACTAATAAAGAAAATTTACGAAACATTTTTTGTCCTAAAATCTCAGGACATTTGTAATTTTTAAGGTTTTTATGCAGGACACAACTGCCCAAAGAGGGACAGATGGTAACCCTATATCTTCCAGATGTCTCAATCTCTCTGCTGATTCTACTTCGACCTCCAAACACCGTAGTCTATGTGCTGATTCTATTTCCAAATGTTTGGCCTCCAGTTTAAGTCTCTCTAACTTCAGATGGATTTTTAAGTCATCTGTGGAAAGGTTGAACTGTCCATTTTCTGAGAGTTATACATCCCCAAGGCCAGTCTGGTACTCCTCCTCATTGGTAGTCTGTGATGCAGCTGTGGTTAAGGCTGCAATCATTTCTGCTTTACTCAGGTTGGCATGCACCAGTCTTTTGTCTTGGCACATCTCAGCCAGCTAGCTCCTTGTCATCTTGCCATACTCCTTGCCTGCTCTCCTAACTAAGCTAAGCAAAAAAATAAATAAAACTATTGTGATATGAAACTCAATGTCTACAGTATGGCTGCTTGAGAGTCCAAACACCTTCTTAGTGACCACTGTTTACAGGCTACAGGAGTTCAATGTCCACACCACTGAATCCTAATATGTGATGTGGTGATCCCACCACTGCCCACCAATAATGTGAAGACCCACCCCTGGACCTGTAATCAAGGAGCCTCAATCCTCACCACTGGCAACAATGAGGGACATACATTGGGAGGATGACAGGTACACATACAGTATTTCCAGATACAGCTCTCTGTATCAAGTGCAATTTCCCTTAAGAGCACACAGAGATCACAGTCAGTCTGGGGCTTGTTTCTCCCTCTTTCTCCCCACTGGCACAGCTATAGATTTGAGATCTCAGATGAGTTTCCAAGACCTCTAGCACCCTCTCTGTCCAACCAGTGCTTCGTGTCCATGCTCGAGTAGCTGACACACACTCTAAGGTTTGATTTACACAGATGCACACACCTGGGAAAGGCTGGTACATGTTTACTAGCTATGCCCCATTTTGCCCAGACTATAAGGTAGTTATCACTGCCACCAGCCAACTCTCATCAGCTACTTTAAGGCCCTTAATAAAGAGTGTCCAATTTTACTGTGTAATATTAATATTAATACAAATGGTAGTTTGACTACACAGCATCACCAAATAAATATGTAAGTACTCTCAAAACCTAAATATTTCTAGACAGATTAGCCATAATAAAAGGTTTAAATATATTTAATAATAAAAGAACAAGAAAATACTCAGTATATAATCACAGTGACAGAGTTCAAAACTGCATGAAATATTTAAAACAACATTGCAGGACAGTCTCAAATAAAGAAAAATATCTAAACTATGCTTCACTATATTCCTGACTGAATCTAAGAGAATTACCATACCCTAGTTAACTTACTTAAGGGCAAGGCAGATGTGGTGAATGGATCTTCTTCTTGTCAGCTCAAAGACAGAATACATTCATTCTCATTCTCTCTCTCTGTTCTCAAATTAATATCTCAAATATTACTGCTGGGATAGCTTGCAGAATGACATAATTTCTTGTCATCTGACTCTATCCCAGATGAACCCCCTACTGCTGGAGGCTAGCAGTATTTAGCATCTACCTGTGAAAATACATAGACCTCAGATCTTTGGCAGATGCTGGAAGTCATAAAACAATTACATCCCTCCACATCTCAAGCCTAGTAATTATGTCTCCTTAAAGACAACACAGAGAGCTCCCTAGTATATACATTCTGTCTCTTGCTGCCATAAAGTAATTTAATTTTAGCTATTTTTCTGAAGTCTTGCTTGACTGAAGTTAACTTCCTGTATTCCAGTTTCCAGTGTTAAAATACATATATTTTAACAACTACAATAATGCATATACATTTCTGTTCTATTCCAGTAGGGGCATACTGTGGATACATTTCAAGCACTTTGCAAAAACCTTTTTCAACACATATCTGTACAAACAAGTTTGATATACACATAACATACAGTTCCAATTTGCAACAGAAACATCCTACACAAATCATGTTGATATTCAAAAATGACACACAGTCATGTACAAAATTCCAGAGAATTGTGCTGGTAGTACCTCCCTTTGTCACACTTTGCATTATGCACCCTTTTCCAGTATTTTTTAAATATTTCAGCAGAAGAGGATCCAAGCAAGTTTTTCATGTACAAAATTCCAGAGAATTGTGCTGGTAGTACCTCCCTTTGTCACACTTTGCATTATGCACCCTTTTCCAGTATTTTTTAAATATTTCAGCAGAAGAGGATCCAAGCAAGTTTTCATTATCTAAAAGAGCATCCAGCAGTTGTTGTATTCTAAGCCAGGCATACCTCCTGAGGATTGATTCTGTAGCAACTGCTCTACAGGCAGCATCAACAGCCTCATACTCACATCTGACAGAATGCCTTGCAACTTGTGTGGCACAATGGAGTATACTCTGTAAATAAATCTTAGTGTCTGAGTCAAGTATGTTTGATATTAATTTAACCATGTTGCCAAAAAAGCATTTATCTGATTATGTGAGTCTGGTAATTAATGGCATGGAAAGAGAGTGACACAAGTGTAGAAATTTACATATCTGTCTATGGCCCTGCTATTCTTGTCATGTGGTAAGGCACCGGTAGACGTGATCAATTTTAAAATGATCTGATTCCGCAGAAATAACTACTGGGTACTGGGTTAGAGGAAGGGTTTTTTCTATACAAGACTTATGGTAGCCAGGTACTTTATAGAACCTGTCTGGCTTTTTTGTTGCATGAGAATGGGATTCTGAAGCTAGAGAAGCAGACAAAAAGATGTCTTCCAAGACAGAAGGGATAGCAGAAGGTTTGGTCATTTCCATATCCATCAAGTTTTATATATATATATATATATATATATATATATATATATGGGTCTACTTCATTTGCCCAACACCAAATGACCGAAATTTAATTTGACCGACAAGTATTATTGGCAAGTAAATGGGATATGCCCCCTTCCCCACTGTAGTGCGACCCTGGAGTTAGAATATATAGTTGAAGGGGGTTAGGGGACACAGCCCCCCATAATGGGGGGTGTGGGGGCAAAGCCCCCCACTTAATTTCATATTATATTGTTTAGTTTTGCTTTAATATTGCTTAGTAAAACAAAAGTGGGGGGCTGTGCCCCCCCACACACCCCCTAACTATATATTCTATATATATTCTAACTCCAGGGTCGCACTACAGTGGGGAAGGGGGCATATCCCATTTACTTGCCAATAATGCTTGTTGGTCAAATGAAATGTCAGGCAAATGGGTGTCGGTCAATCGGAAGTTAGGGCAAATGAAGTAGATCCATATATATATAATTTGTGATTCAGAAATTTGTTTGCCCTCAAAGTTAGTGATCCATCATTTTATGGAGTGTATTTCTAAAAGAAAGCTCTCCATGAGGTGTCTCTGAAGATATAGTGTCATTCACTTCAGAATCCATCTTTCTTTTGTGGGAGTAAAAACAGAGGAAGAATAAAATTTAGGAGGCTGCAAAGAAATGAGCTTTAAAAAGTCCTTCGGAGATGTTTCCCTCCTAATGGGGATACGTATGGGGTAGGTGTAACAGGAGAAAGACATGTTTATTTT
This sequence comes from Protopterus annectens, assembly GCF_019279795.1. Lineage (NCBI taxonomy): Eukaryota > Metazoa > Chordata > Ceratodontiformes > Protopteridae > Protopterus > Protopterus annectens. The sequence continues at coordinate 1,822,850,065 of NC_056725.1, forward strand.
TTTTTTTCTTTTCTTTGGAGTATCCACAGAAACAGTATGAGGAAGAGTAGACCCCAGACTCTGCAGTAAGGGTCCCTGGTACATTTTTCTCAGATGACAATATGAAGAATTCCTTCAGTTTCCTTAGAGAAAATAAGCCTTGGTTTTCCCTTTGTGGCCAAATTGGCCATCCGATTGGTTGATACAGACATGCTAATACCCTGTGCCTTGTTGGTATCTCAAGGGTTCCCAGCAGCAAGAACAGGTATAGTCACATGGTCCTCTGGCTGATCAAGTTCCTGAGCAGAGATGTCCAAGTCTTACTAGCTGAAAGAAACGGGTGATTTCATGTCTTCTTTCAACTGCGTTTAGTTTTCTTTCTTGGCTGATAGAAGATGTCCAAGGCAGATGACTTAGAGGCCATCCTAGTATAAGCTAAAACTTGGAGACATTTGTTTTCAATGTAAAGTTTGAGGGAAGACAAATGACTGACTAGTTTTGGGTACAAAGGACTGGCAAATTGTGGACACTCTATGTTTGGGGCCTAGGCAAAAAGACACTTTGAATGCTTGCCTTTATGAGGGAACTGTTGACCACAGTCACATTTCTCTTTCTTAGGTGACAGGAAAAGTTCCCCAATGGGGTACTTAGCTGTTCACAATGATTGCAACTGAAACAGGCCATACTGTTGACAGACCTCAATGCAGATAAAGTCTACCTTAATGAACTGACAGTAAGAAAGTTCTGAGGATTTTTAAACCCATATGCCCCAGAAATACCAGCACAGTCTCATGCATAGGTCAGACATACTATGCAAGAGGAAGCTGCCTAAACTTTTGTAGAATGGCCAGACTTACAGTATCCTTGGCAGGATACACATCATAAATAATAGTGATCTAATGGCAAACCTCTTTAGATGCCCAGCATTATGACTACATGGGGAGGAGCTAGGTAACATGGGAAAGTTTTAAATGCAGAGTCCTGCAGGTGATGAAGATAGAACTCCCAATCACAGCTCTGAGGAACTATATATATATATATATATATATATATATATATATATATATATATATATATATATGTGTGTGTTATGGTGGCACAGCAAAACAGATCTAAGGTTTGTTGGATGCACAACATTAAAGGTAAATGGGGAGGGACCAGGTACCCTGGGACAGTATTAGATGATTTGCCTTAGTCCTGAATGTGAGGCCAGAACTCCCATCTCAAATATATGGACTTACTTAACATTTGTTATAATGGTACAGTGGTGTAATTGAAACCACTATTCCCTCACAGCTCTTGGATAACTGCTGGATTGACTTCCGTATGGTACATCCATGTTCATGGTGTGTCTGCATGGGTTTTGTAAGGTACTTTAGTTTCCTTCCAAATGCTACAGGGGAACTGCCACTTCCCCCACAATGACAGCACATATGAGTGTTCTGCAGTGGATTTGTATCCTGCACAGCATTAGCTCTTTGCCATACATCTGCTGAATGCCTGGCTTCATAGGTAGGTACTAGGCTTTCGGCCTAAGTAAGCCTAGCCAACAAGGTTCCCTGGCTTATGTCACCCAAGAAAGTTATTGTCCTGTGCCACTGTCGAGCAGAGCCACAGAAGTGATCCCTGGGGTATATTTCCTATTTCCCATCCACTCATCAAGATTTTTCTTGAAGAGTGCTAATGAGGAACTTTGCTTGACATAGATGGGTAGCTTGTTCCAGAGTATGGGAAGTCTCTGGGACAGGAATATATCCCTCCAGCATGTCCTGTTTATTGTGGTGACAAGGTTTAGGTCCCTAGAGCATGTAGCTCAGAGGGATTGGGATTTCTTTAGGTGTAGCAAGTCCAACAGCTCTGAGTTTGACAGCTTTATATGTTAGGCAGAGATCACCTCAGAGTAGGTGATATGCTACGGAGTAAAGCTGGAGTTTTTTGAGATGGTCAGTGTAGGGCATCTGTTTGAGGCCAGTAATCCTCTTTATGAGGTACTTCTGTGGCCTTTCCAGCTGCTGCAGATGTCTTGTGAAGTACATTCCAAAAGGGGCATTGTACTCTATAATGGGACTAATGAGTGTCGAGCAGAGGAGAACAATGACCTCTTTTTTCCTGGATGAGAACCCTTTTGTGATGGTGTGCCATGTAGGAGGACTTCCTGACTACTGTGGTGATGTGATTATCAAAGGAGAGACTACTGTCCACCTGGGTCCCAAGGTCTCATCACACATTCGGTGTTAAGTAGACTACTGCCTATGTGTTAGTTCATCGGTAGAGTGTTTTTACCAAAGGGGATGACAATGCACTTTTTGGCATTGAGCTTGAGGCCATGGCTCTGACACCAGGCATCTGTCTCAGTGAGGCCTTTCTGTAGGATGTCCACATGATTTGGGGACTTGACTATGGCTCCTAGTTTGCAGTCATCGGTGAACTTTGTTAGCCAGAGGCCTTCTGTGTTAGCCTGTACTTCAGAGAAGTAGATACCAAACAGGAGAGGTCCCAGGAATGAACTCTGTGGTACTCCACTTGTCACTGGTTTGAAGTCAGATTTGGAGTCTGCAACTTTTACAGTGTGAGCTCTGTCAGTGAGCCATTTGGCAACCCATCTTATGATGTAGGAATTTATACCTAGTTTGGTGAGTTTAGCTATAATTACAGAATGGGGGATGGTGTCGAAAGCCTTGGCGAGGTCAAGATAGGCTGTGTGAACCACCTTACCCTCGTCTACGGCTTTGGTGACTGCCTCAAAGAAGTCGATCAGGTTCAGGAGGCATGATCTGCCTTTCACAAACCTGAACTGGGTGGGGTTCAGAGTTTGGAGGTTACCAAAGTCTTTGTTTATGAGTTCCATGATGATACGTTCCATGGCCTTGTAGACCAGGCTCATCAGGCTAATAGGGCGATAGTTCCCAGGATCAGTGGTGGCTCCCCCTTTATGGAGTGGGATAACTGTTGCTGTGCGCCATTCAGTGGGCACAAAGCCTGATGTGAGGCTATGACTGAACATGGTGCTTAGGTGGGGAGCCAGTTCGTTCTGAAGTTCGTGTAAAATGCAGCCTGGGATGTTGTCCGTTCCCATGGATACTGTGTTTTTGGCTTTAGAGAGTGCAGCTTTTACCTGCATAGTTGTGATTACAGGGACTCTTCATTCTTCCTGTACAGAGATATGGGACCTTTAGGGGGTGAGAGGGTGTAAAGTTAGCACTGAACCTATCTGCCAGGATGTTGGCAATATCAGTTCTGTAATTTTTGTGCCGTTGTGCTGTAACTCAGAGCAGATCTGGGTGTTGCCATTGAGATTCTTGACATAGCTATAGAATGCTTTGTGGTTGTCCTTAGAATCAGTGGCGATTTTGTTTTCGTAGCTAGCTTTGTTGGATCTTATAAGGGATCTCAGCTTCTTACTGAGGCTGACCAAGGAGCTCCTCCACTCATGGGATTTTACTCTCTTTTGCAACAATTTCTTCCTTCTGTTGTACAGTTTGTTGATGGCAGGGGACCACCAGATTGGCTTCCTTTTTTTTTTTTCCTGAGGATAGCGTCTTGGTTCTGTTTGGGATAGCATGATCCATGCACTCATGTAAGTGCTTATAGAGTGCATTTGTGTAGGATTCAGCAGTTGTAAATGTATTGTCCATCTGCATGGGTGTCATGAAGTTCGCCACTTCTATCTTAAGAAGCATGAAGTTGGCTTTGGAGAAATTTTTTACCATGGTTTCCTTAATAGGGGGTGGGGGTGCGATGTGGATATATAGGGTGATTAGCTTATGGTCAGATCGGACCAATGAGGACTTGACTTCAGGTGTGGAACACTGGTCACTCATGCTGGTAATGACTAGGTCTAAGATATTTTTTCCCCTGGTGGGGGTGTGGCTAAGTTGATCCAGGGCATTGGAATTTATGAATTCCAGAAAGCGTTGAGTGAAGGAGTTGGTACATGAGTAGTTTTCCCAGTTAATTGTGGGGTAGTTGAAATCGCCCATTATTAGGGTGTTTGGTTGAACCGTAATATTTTCCAGTATATCAAGAAAAGAGGAATGGGAATCTTGGGGTATGGTGGGGGATCTGTAGCAAGCTACAGTTTGGATTGCAGTTTTGCCCAGAGTTAGTTGCACATGGATAACTTTGGATGCATTATGCTGAGCAAAGTACAGTTGTGTACACTTACCATAAATATACATGTTCGAGTGTATTCACTGTTGCAGTCATCACATTTGGGTTATCTGCTTGCAGTAGCCCTCAGTTGGCCTGATTAAAGTCTTGGGTCCTGCGTCGGTTGCTGTCCCTTCTTCCATGATGTCAGGTTGTCAGGGGTATAAAACATGCAGCCAACGCCATTACATCAGTTTTTCTTGCACCAGATGTCAGGTGCCCCCCTAATGGGAAGTAATTAAATCTATAAATATATAAGGTTATACCTCCAACAAAAAAGCAAATACACCAAAACGATTTTGAGCATAGTAAAGGAGAGTAGAGGTATAGTTAAAAGAAGTAGGGGGCTGGTGGGAGGGTAACCAGGACTGAACAGTGAATACACTCGAACATCTACATTTATGGTAAGTGTACTCAACTGTACTATGTTTTTCGTGTTTCACTATTGCAGTCATCACATTTGGGTAGATTCCCAAAGCTAAGGATGGGCGGAGGAATTTAGATAGCATTAGGACCAGCTATAAGGCCCTGCAAGACTGCAGTGGCAAAGCCAGCTCTGGATTTAGAGAAAATTGGCAGATGGTATTGCTTGGTGGAAGTATGTACAGAACTCCAGGTAGCAGCTTCTAGGATATAAGGCTGTAAAGGTAGATGCAGCCTTGGTTGAATGGAGTCTGATCCCCAGTGGGATAGGTTTTTCCACGGTGCTTGTAGCAGAAATGAATGCAATGGCCTATCCATTTGGAAATGGTTTGTTCTGAAATAGCCTTCCGCTCTGCCCCTGCAGCAAATGCCACCAGCAATTGTTCAGATTTCCTTTGAGGTTTAGTCCTGTCCAAGTAGAATCTAAGATGTCTGTGCACATCTAAGGAGTGCAGTATCCGTTCCCCTTTGCTCTGTGGATTAGGAAAAAAGGTTGGCAAAAGAATGGACTGATTAAGGGCCACACTGGATACCACCTTGGGCATGGAGGGGGGACTGGTCCTGAGGGCCACCCTGTCCGCATGAAAGATGATGAAAGGCTCCACTGCCATAAGGGCCTGTAATTCAGATACCCTTCTTGTTGAAGTGGTTGTCAAAAGGAAAGCTGTTTTCCAAGAAAGGAATTTTAAGTCTGCAGTGGCAGCTGGCTCGAAAGGAGGAAGAGTGAGTTTCTCCAATACAAAGCTAAGGTCCCAGGCTGGGGTTGGAGCTCTCCTGGGTGGTCGTATATTTTGGCCCATCTGAGGAACTGCTTGAGCAGTGGATGAGAGAAGAGGGGGGGGTGTTCTGTGTTATAATGAGCTGAAATGGCTGAGGCGTGAATTTTGATGGAGGAGAAAGACAGGCCCTTGTGAAGCATCTCAGTTAAGTATTGTAAAATCTGAGGTAAATTGTGCACTGCTGTGGTCATCCCTTGAGACTGGTTCCAAGCACAGAATCTTTTCCATTTTTCAGCATAAGATTTTCTAGTACTAGGCATCCTTGCCTCTAAAATGATGTCCATCAGTGATTTACTGAGGGATGGTAAAGGACACATTAGGTAATTAGCCAGGCTGCTAGGTTGTGTTTGAAGCTGAGGGTGCAGAATCTGGTTCTCCTGCTGAGACAATAGGGTAGGAGTCTGAGGCAGGTGCCACAGGACCAACAGTGACACACTGCACAAGAGGGGGTACCAGTGTTGACGTGGCCAGTCTGGTGCAATCAAAATCATCCTTAGTCTGTCTTGCTTGATCTTTAGTAGTACTTTGGAGAGCAGAGGCAGAGGAGGAAAGGCATAAACTGAAAGGTTTTTCCAGCTGAAGGACAGAGCATCCACTTTCCAAGCTTGTTTGGGGGAGTTCTTGTGCAAAATTTGTCCAATTGATAGTTTGGGGGGGGGCAAACAGGTCTATATCTGGGCTCCCCCATTTGATTGTCAACATGTTGAAAATCCTTGTTTTCAATTTCCACTCGTGTAGGTCCATGAGGTTTCTGCTTAGTTCGTCTGACAGTGTATTTAGTTTTCCTGGCAGGAATTGAGCTTGTAGATGCACTTGGTAGCTCAGGGCTGTGTTCCACAATGCCATGGCTAGTATGCAGAGGGGGTAAGAATGTGTACCCCCTTGCTTGTTTATGTACCTCATAACAATGGTGTCATCCGTCTTTACCATTAATTGTCCTGGAAGAATGTGGTCCTTGAAGGCTGTCAGAGCATTCTGTACAGCTAACATTTCTTTTTGATTGATATGCAGGTGCATTTGACTTGGGCTCCATTTGCCCTGAATGCACCTCCCTGCCAGGTGAGCCCCCCATGCATAGACTGATGCATCTGTTGTTGGGATTTGGGTGGCAGTGGGTAGTATGAATGGTAGTCCCTTGTTTTGGTGGCAGGCCTCTGCTCACCAAAGGAACTTTAGGCGTAGGCAAGGTGCGATAGGAATCATTGCTTCTAGATCCTGAGAATGTTGACACCATAGGCATTTTAAATACCATTGTAGTTTCCTCATATGCAGTCTTGCATATGGAATTAGAAGAATGCAGGAGGCCATGAACCCCAAAGCTTGCAGTATTTGCCTTGCAGATAGCAGGGTGTTTGTGGCCACTTGTTTGAAGTAGGTTGACAAATGAATTTATTTCTCTGGCATGAGGAAGGCCATCTGGGAAGTTGTATTCAAGCTTGCTCCCAGGAATATAATTTGACGACAGGGTACCTGTTGTGATTTATTTTTGTTTATGGTGTACCCCAGACAAGTTAGCACCCTTTGTACAAAAGCCAGATGATTCAAAAGTATGTTCTTGCTTTCTGCCTGAATTAGACAATTGTCCAGGTATGGGTATATTTGAATATTTCTTTGCCTGCAAAATGCAATAACTGGAGCTAGGCACTTTGTGAATACCCTGGGCACAGTAGATAAGCCAAAGGGCAGTGCAGAGAACTGATGGTGCATGTAGCCTGCTTTGAAGTGTAGGTATCTTCTGCAAGATTCCCTGACTGGGATGTGCAGGTATGCTTCCTTTAAATCTAGTGTTGCCAACCAGGCATCTTTGCCTAGCATAGGGAGCAACTGTTGAAGAGTCAGCATCTTGAATTTTGGAATCACCAGAAAGGTGTTTAGAGTAGACAGGTCCAGGATAGGATGCCATGAGTTGTCTTTTCTGGGTACCTGGATAAATCTCGAGTAGAAACCTTGTCTCTTTTCTTCTTCTGGTACCAATTGAATAGCCCCCATGCTTAAGAGAGAAAGTACTTGCTTTTGGGCCTCTGCCCACTGATTTGGGGGTAGATCTGGCCACCTGCTTGGTGATGGTAATGTGTGGAACTGAAATCTGTACCCCTGGGACACTATATTTAAAACCCATTTGTCCTGGGTAATGAGTTCCCAGTTCTTTACATGAAGAGCAATCTTTCCCCCCAAGGGGACAGTCAGTTGAGAAGTGCTTGGAAGTTCTAAAAAGAAGTAATTGAGACAGTTTACCATAGGGGGGAGTTTTATTACTCCCAGATTTGGAAGTGGAGGCTCCCCACTGCTTAGTCCTGTGCATACCCTGGAACTAAAGCCTGGGAGCTCTGCTGGATATGGGTTTGGACTGAGAAGGTCTGGAAGAGGCAGGAAAGGACCAATTCTTGGAAGGCCAATGCCTACTAAACCTTGGAGGTTGCACTTGTAAAAAAATCTTTAACAGTTTGCATAGATTTAGCTTATTCCTCCATCTTTTTAAGAACTTCTTCTGCCTTGTTGCCAAACAGGTGGTCCTGATTTAAGGAAGCATCCAGTAATTTTGCATTAACATGAAATGGCAAGGATTGCTCCTTAAGCCAAACATGCTTCTAAGTACAGACCCAGTCACAGCAGCCCTGCAAGCCTCTAGTGAATCAAAACCACATTGCAAAGTATGTTTTCCAACTTGTTCAGCTGAGTGCAGTAAATCCTTATTTTCAGCACAATAAGGAATCAACATAATTTTCTGTTTAAGCAATCCAATAATATGCTGCTGATATTTTAACATATGAAACTGACAGTTTAAGGCCCTAATGGCCAAAGTTGCGGAAGTGTATACCTTCTTACCCCATCTATCCAGTGCCCTGGAATCTCTATCAGAGGGGGTAGGATGTTTGGCAGTAGTAGCTTTAATGCCCTTGGGTCTGTGGGAAATGGTCTCAGGATCCTCAGTAGGATTTTTAAAAAGGAACTTGTGAGAGTCAGGGACCCTGTAATATCTATCAGGTTTTCTGGGAGCAGGAGGTAAAGAATCAGGGGCCAAGCTAGATTCCAAAAAGGCATCAACAACAATGTCTAGTACAGGAAGTATGGCTAAAGGCCTGTGCTGTGGCAGGAGTAAGAAATCCCTAAGCCTCTTTTTAGAATCAGGGAAATCCTGACTTTCCCAATGAAAATGCTCCCTGAGAGTATGCAAGGTTTCATCAAAAGAGAAATTCTCTTGGGGGGGGGGGGGTAGAGGGAATAGAGTCCACAGCATCAGAATCCTCATAAGTAGATAAGGGTAAATCCTGGTCATCAGAGGAAACAGAAAATACAGAATCCTGGTCAGAAGCATCATAAGCAAACTCAGTCCTAGGTCTCAGAGAGAGAAGACTGGCTTCCCCTGATTAAAGCAATAAGGTCTTCAGCCATTCTTATCATTTGTTTTTTAGCATAGAGGCCTGACCATGCAGTCTGGGCGTCAGTTTTCTAGGCATGGTTCGAGTTTTAGGCCTTGGAAGAAGAAGATGGCATCAGTTTAATATGCAAGTCAGTAGGCCTGAATACACCTTCAGAAGCCGGTGCCTGTACAGCGGCTCCGGACCCATCCAAGGTTGAGACAACTGCAGGTTCCACAGTTGAAGCATCTCGCGGCATGCTGTACTCCGAATGGGTCTCAGTAGAAGCCTGCAAATCTGATGTAGCGGTATCAGGGGCTGCAAAAGCACCTCACTGAGTACAGGCAAACTGGCGACTGGCTTAGGAGAAGCATCGTCAGCAGCTTTGGACCTAGGCAGCCTGTCTCTGTCTATCTTTGCATTTTTTTGGAATGTTGGTAGTCGGATGGCTTACCGAAGACATATCTGGATAATTGAACCGAGCAGCAAAAATATACTGATGATAGATAGTTTGTGGTTTAAATAAGGCACAAAACCGACAGCGAGGTACGTCGTGGTCAGGGCCTAGGCAAGGAATACAGTACAAATGAAAATCTTTATGAGGTATTTCCTTTCCACAAGTAATGCAATTATTTACATTTACTGACATCAGTTTAGAGGAAGAAAAAGTTTCCTCAATGGGGTACTTTTAGTTGAAGACTTTGGTTCTGAAACTCGAAAATGAAAATTTCAGGAGTCGGCCAACTGGCACTTGCGAACTGCTTCTGCTTCGGGCACCGCACGGCAAGAAAGACTGATGTTATGGCATTGGCTGCATGTTTTATAGCCCTGGCAGCAACCGACACAGGACCCAAGACTTTGTTAATCAGGCCGACTGAGGGCTACTGCAAGCAGATAACCCAAATGTGATGACTGCAACAGTGAAACACAAAGAACATCTAGCCTGGAGTTGTGGATATCCTTAATGAATATGGACACACTTCCGCCTTTGGTGTTCCGGTCCAGGTTACATGCCCGAAAAGTGTGGTATTAGTTATAGCCTGGTAGTGCAGGGGTGCTCTCTGGTGCCTTGAACCAGGTCTCAGTCACTGCACAGTGCATTTTGAGATTTACACTTCTAGGATTGAGTAGCATTACCATCAGTTTTTGCTTGCCTGTTCCTGTTATGGTGGTGAATTTGTCATTTGAACCTTGCCTAAAAAAGGCACTATAGTGGCGGCAAGTGCCTTAGCCAGTATCTGGAATCCCAGGGGTAACAGATGCAGGCCATCTCTGGCAAAGCATTGTGGTCTGTCGACAATGTCATCCCAGGCAGACAGATACTGGATCCCCTTAGAATGACACCAGAAGCTTAGCTAATTGTTGAAGTCAATCATTTTGTCCTTGTACTGTGGTATCATTCTAGGTGATGGCGGAATGCTACTCAGGGCTAGGGTCATACCGGTCTTGGCTACAAGATCGGAGAGCTCTTCTATGTCTCTTTTCATGTAGTCCAGGGAGGTACATCTCAGGTCGGTCATACCAACATGAACAATGACAGAGTCATATTTGTACTTGTTGTGGAGTGATCTGAGTGCATGGGTTATATGGCGGATGCTGGCAGCTGACAGTAACCTTCTCCTTGTTTAGCTTGGTGAATAGGACATCAGTGTGCCTGACTATAGAGTCACCTATGACTAGTGTGTTGGGTACATTGTTTTGCCTTATGGGCTGCAGTTGAGTGGCACACTGAGTCTGTGGGCTGTGTGTCATTTGGGTTGTGTTGGGGGGGTGGAGGTTGCTTGCATTTCTGCTTTGGAGGTCTCTGTTGCTTGAGCAGATTATTATTGAGAGCCTCCGCAAATGTTTTTGTGCTTCTGTGTGTGGATTTTGGTGGTGCAGGTTTAGTGGGACTATGTGATGAGTGTGGTGTGGTGCAAGTGTTTACCTTCTCCTCTTGACTGTCAAGTTCAGTCTTGGTTGAAGAGAGCTTTACTTCCAGTTTGGCTAGATAAGTGCATCCTCTCACAGGTTGTAGTGATGGGTGGTAGGAGGAGAGGGTTGTCTGTGTATACGAGGCAATTGCTTTCCCAAGGTCTTGGTCTTCTTCATGGTCATGGGCATCAGCTTTCCCATGACCATGAAGAAGATATAGTGGGTATTAGGGAATGAATGAAAAAATGAAATTTGTTACAAATAATGAGAATATTATACACACTTAAGTAAAGCCAAAATGCAATTTTCATGCGTGGCTTAATTCCATGAAATTACTTCATAATGCTAGGAAGCTAAGGTACAGCTGTGCAGACAACTTACCACAACAGTAGATATTTGTGTGTGGTCAATATTGCAGGCATTACATTACGGATCTCTGCCACTGTCCAAGTACAATGTATGGTCTGACTTTCACAACTGAGCTCCCTTTCGCCAGTAGATGGGCTAATGTCACCCCACCTCAGAAGAGCTCATGCATCTAGTATGTAGGTGGCATCTGCCTGCACCATCCTAAGTTTTTTCTTCTCTCAAACAGCAATATCTGTACTGGAGACTTAAATCAGTGACCTGGGGAATATAAGTTCTTGCGGTGAATTTGGATAAGGAGAGAAAATGGGTACTTACCCTGGTCCTTCACTATCATGAAATTCAGGGTATGGAGGGAGGAAGTCAGGAAACCAGGATAGCTACAGTGACCACATTGAAACATTTACTATTAAGGTAGCTTTCCTGCACAACTTATGTTTTTTTTTGTCAATCATTGTTGCAGTCATTACAATAGGAGAAATTCCTAAAGCTGTTCCGCCTAGGTAGGGTGGTTGGTTTACTGCTTAGATCAGGACTGGAAAATGCCTTTCTGGACAGCAGAGGTGAACCCAGCCTGCAGTGTTTCAAAAAAGTGTGGCTAGAGGACTTACGTGGTTAACTCTAAAATTTTAAAATTTCCTGGGCATTAGCCCCTGTCAGGAAGGCAGTGGTAGCTTCTGTACTCTTTGTGGAATGGGGTATTATTTCATACAGTGTCCTGAACATGTCTGACAAAAGTTATGTAATGTGTTAGCCAATTTGAAATAATTAGTCACTGCCAATCCTAGTTTTCTGCAAAGAAGACAAAACTATTGAAAATGTATAGTGGTCTTAGTTGTATCAGGATAGTACCTCAACTGCCTGTGTATATCCAGGGAGTGTAAATTACTTTTCTTGTATTTTGAAGTATAAGAAAAAACAAAGGAAGCTGCATGGCTTGGTTTAGGAGTAGCTCCCATGAAGGTGCCAGCTTTTTCCTGGAGAGATGAGGTGGAGACTGGCCTTCATGAATTGCTTGACCGGTGCTTTGGATGGCGGGGTGGGAGTCTACAGGAAGAGAGGCAAAAATGACTGAAAGGTGTTCCTTTACAAAGGCATAAGCTAAGTCTGGAGAGTACAGATAAAGGAGTTACTGTCAAATCATTTGCATGTCCATCTGTTTGGGGTGTTAGTTCCTCATTTTGCAACAGATGGAAAACCTTTTCCATTTAGCTAGGTATGACTTCTTGCTGCCTGGCTTTTCTAGCTTAATTCATAATTTTTCATGTATCTTGAGAAAAAGTTCATCAAAGGGTAAAAGATTCAGATCTCCCAAGCCATAGTGTGAGCATAGATAATTTGGGATGTACTAGGGACCCAAGCACTGCATCAGGTTCAAATGCCGAGGCAGCAGTAAAAGTTTTTCCTTCACCATCTGAGGAAGGTGTGATAACCAAAGTTACTTTTCCAAGACAGGGACAATTAAAATAATTTCTGGTCTGTCTTCTCAGAAAGGGACTGTTCTCAGCCAAGAATGTCTCCTAATGACAAATGCTGCACCAGCAGTGTTTTACTAACATTTCAAAGTATGTTTTTCTCAGCTGTACATCAGAACTCTGAACTTGGTTAAGAAAAATTGCCTTCATTTTTTTTTGCTTGCATTTCACCACAACTGACCTATAGTTGTTCTGAGGACATACTCCTAGTATTTATGTAGGTTTGGCAATTTAAAGTCTTAAGAGCCAGGGTCGTTGACCAGTGTACACTTTCCAAATGTGTCAGTGGACTAGAGTCAGTCTTGATCCCTAAAGTTTCTAGGAATACTGTGTCAGGGTCTGCAATGGAATTTTTGTACAGGAGTTTGTAAGAATCCTGTATAACATAAAAAATGGTCAGGCTCTTATAGGCAGATCTTCAAAAGTATCCAAGAAGGTTTACTGGATTAGAGAAATTCCTACAGGTTTAGGATATCCTAGTCCTACAAGTTCCAGGCACCTTTTCTGTGAAGGAGATGCTTCTGTCTGATGCCACATTACTCCCTCATGATGTGTCCTCTGGAGGAGGACCTAAGTGCGCTCACTATCCAGGTTATAAACCAGGGGTGGAAAGCTGCAACTTATGTCCCTCCTCAGAGTCAGAGGAATTTGACTGCCTCACAGAAGACCTCTCTCCTTTTGGATAGATGGCTACAGACATGGAAAGCTTATCTTAACTGGTTGCAGGCTGCTTAAAAATTGAAATAAATACTGAGACAACTTAGCCCAGTCCTGAGAAGGGGTCTGGGTGTGTGTCCCATCAGGAGGCAGCTGTTTTGGCTAGTTAAGCAAGCTGTTTTGGCTAGTTAAGCATTTGGCCCACTGGCATCTGGGTCTTAGATGGAAAGGCAGCCACGGAGGGGCAATGTCCCTGGGCTCAGGCATTTGGGCACAGATGTCTTTCTGAAGAATAACCAAACAAAAACCCATCCTTCAATAATAAAGTGCTGGTCTAGGACAGAAGCCCACTAAGTGATGATCAAAACAGATTTCTGGGCCTGGATTTTGATCCAGTAATATATGTTATGGTCCACAACTATGGTGGCCTCCAAAGGGGCAACACCAGAGGCCTCAATGTTACTGGTCATCAGTGCCAGAGGCTGCTCAGAAAGCTGATAGTTCATCAGGGACTCCAAGGTATGAGAGTATCAAGTGCAACAACCTCCACAGCCTTCTCTTTTTGGAACATTTCTCCCTGCATTCTTCTTTGGAAGGTATGTCACCCCTGACCTGCTGTTGCTGTAAGTACACAGATATGGTGGGATTGACAACTTTTTTAAACTCCAAATAACCAGCCCAGTGGCTCACCTACCTGCACCTAATCAGCTTCATTCATTTAATGGGGTGAAAGCAGGACATTCTTAGGCTAGACAATAGCTCTACAGCCCATGTTGCATGGGTAGTCCAATCAGCCTTTCACCACAGCCCCCCCACAGTGACAATTAAGTGGTAGGGAGTGAGACATCTTACTAGTCCAGCAGAGCTATCTACTCTTACATAGGGAATAACCCCTCCCTCGCAGTATCTCTTTCAGCTCTGACACTGCTGTCTTGTCAAAGGGAGTGAGCCTCAGCACTCTTCTCCTGCTACATGCTGATGTACAGTGTCAAGATGCACACTCAAGTTTATACTCCATGGATGGTGCACCTAACGCTCTGGCTAGATGTCATCCAAGTAGCAAGCCAGAGCCACCTGCCTCCCCAAGGAAGAATTAACCCAGTAGTTGTCACACACACTCGTTTCCCATCCAGCTCCATCAGGCACCTGAACCACTAGTTGAACTCTGGTCACCCAGGCCGTAGTAAGGGCTTTATACCTCTACATCACCACAGCTATCAATGTGATGCTTTTTGGTGTGTCACACCTGGAGGGCTTCGCCTTCTCTTCAGCATCTTGCAATCAAAGCCATGACAGATGCTGCAACTGGGTGATATCATGATTGGTGTTTGGTATAGTAGTTAAGGTGTTTGATTCTCACTTTGGGTGGGAGGTTGGCATAATGATTAAGGTGCTTACCTTGCCGACACAAGGTGCAGGGTTTAATTCTCACATGGGATGCGTGGCTATGCTTAAGATGGCCCACAAGGGCAGGTAGCCTAGTACTAATCTAAGAACATATGAGACCTAGATAATAAATGCATGGTAATAGATGGGGTATCTGATATCTGCAAGCGCTTTGTTGTTTTAGAAGCAGGCATACTAAACGCCTCTATTTGCTATCCTAATAAATGCTTTTATAAATGTCCAAGTACAATAACTGCTACTTGCAAATTAAAATAAAAAATTCCCAAATGGTGTACTTATCTGCTTGATGCATTGTACCAAAAAGGCCTGACATGATGGGCTCTGACAAACTATTTTGACTTTGCTATGCCTATGCCCTTCCCAACCAAGTTAAGCCCTTTAAATAGTGTTTTTATCTGTTGAAACTCAGATGGTTTCCTTAATGTCACCTGTAGCCTAAATGCAGTTATCCATATTTTATTTTATTTTTAGTCAATTTTACTGGGCTTATTTAGAAGAGTTATCATGCAATCACACTGTACATGTATACAAGATATTTAACTGGCCTATTTTTATCTGCTTCTGAAATGCGTTTTTCTTTATATGAAATGCAACAAATCTAGCTGGATTGCTCTTTTTTGCCTGTAGAAGAAATGTGTTTGCTCTGTCAGTGAAACATATTTTTTTATATTTTGGGGCTTTTCTGCCTAGGGCTCTGTTGAAAATGGGTATTTTGGCTCAGATGGACTTTACTAGCAAAGAAAAGAATTAGACTTGACATCCCTTTGACAAAACTACGCTGTTGAGGGTATACAGCAGGAATTTTTTTTAATATCAGAATTTATGGAATCAGACATAAAACATCCATGGCTTTGTAAATTAGGCAAATGAGTCTATACTTTCTAGGATCTGAGGGGGGGCATCCTTTATAAAGAGCTTAACAACAGCAATTTTTCATATCTCAGGATTATAGCCTGTGACTATGCTTATGTTTAACAGCTTCAGGAAAGGTTCAGCGAGGGTATATTTTGAATTGCTGATTAAGCGACCAAGTATTTTGATAGGGACTATATACATAGCATTTTCAGTTTTAGTGAGTGCATTAAGGACATGTTCCATTATGATTTTGAGGGGAGGTAGGGACTTGGAGAATTGTGGAACTTGAGTGACTGTTTCTGATGTGAAATTAACACTCACTGTATCCAGAGTATCTGAATAGCTGTTGTCATTCTGGGGGGGTCCAGAATGTGTCAGCAGAGATGCTAGATAGTGGTAATGATTCTGTGGCAAAGAAATAAGCTGCTACTGTATTCTGGAAGTAGGCATTTTTGTTTTGAAGAAATCATGGCTAGTTTTTGTATTGGGTTCTTTTGTTTTGCCTGCTAGGAGCCACTTTGCTCAGCTTCACACAACACTGCACTAAATAAATACAGGCTCTTCCTGTGCCAAATTGTCTAAATCAAATTCTCTAAAAAAATCATTCTCACACCCACTAAGAGACTAGCTGAATGCCTGCACTACTAATTAGGTTTGAGCCCAATACTAAATTACATAACCAGGAACTATTCTTATTCATCTTACCTTTATTAATACTACCCCATTGCACTACAAATATGAGTCATTTTTAAACAAATTCTTAAGCTGTGTTCCTGCGATATTACTTATTTCCCTTTACACTACAAATATGAGCCATCTATTAATACATTACTGTTTTATTGGACTAAAATGTAAGATCAACCAATGTTATACCTTTCAACCCCACAGTGCATGAAATCTGGACAAAGGCCCAAAGTTAAGGACAGATTTTAAATATTGCTCCTATAAATTTACAAAGTTGTAAAATATCAGGTTTTGCATTATCATATATTTTCAGAAGGAATATGAAGTCTGAAACTCAAATGTTTGTCATTATTGTTTAGAGACTTCACTCTCAGTGATTTGGCAGAAAAAAAAAAAACAAATTTGTATGAGGAACAGACCAAAAATATGAGGTAAAAATCTGGACAGTTGAGGCATAATCAATTTGTCCAGCCTCACAACCACGTGATATACTCAGGTAGTGTAACAATTGTTTGATGCTCACAGACAATGAATTGTCAGTCACTATATATGTGAAATATGAAAATACAACCAGATTAAGAACTCCCTCTCAAGGACAGAAACAACCTGTGAGCAATACACACCACCACTCCTCCATTCCACACAAGTAAACTATCATATGCTGCTGCAGTTAAAAAAACCCTGCCTAAGCCACCAAGCCCTAAAAAATCTAGGCCTCAGTGTAAATCTAATACTGCAATACCACAGTAAAGGGTCACAATGTAATGAAGCACAACAAAACTAATGCGGTTAGATATCCTTATAACAAAAACATACTAATAACTGGTTACTCCATTATCAAGCACACCAACTCGACTCATATGAGGCTGGATAAAAATACAGTGCGTTGTGTTTCAGGAGCCAGAATTTCTGACATATAATGGGCTCAAAACACACTTCTTAAGTCAAACAAATACTATTACAACATGGTAGTGGTCCATGTGAGTGTGAATAAACTGGTGCACAAAACCTTAAGGCATATGCAGAAAGACATGATCATGCTCTCCATGCATGCCCCAAATGCAGGTTAGACCCTGATTCTGAGCAGAATCCTTTTTCCTCCTCAAATGATGCCAGAGTACAGGGAAACAATGACTGGATTCAATACTTGGCTGAACAGCTGGTGTTTTTTTCTAGGGAGCTCCATTATGAGGCAAGGGGCAGGTGAAAAGGAAGAAATCAAAATTGAACATGGAAGGATTGAAAAACATTACTGTAAGAAAAAAAGAGGAGAAAGACAGATGTTGACTACATGACTCAAGCTGCGGATTTACACCACCAGCTGGATGAAAATTTAATACACAATGAAAACAGTGGGATTACAAAGACTAATAGTGATGAAGATATTAGAAACTGAAGATTCTTCAGAGCTGGCCAGCAAAGATATTCTTGCAATTGGAGATTCAATTATTAGAGGACCTGATATGTATATTTGCATTCATAATAATGAATATTGAATAGTGCTATGTTTGCCAGGATCAAAAAGAGAAGATGTGAGAAAAACCTTGGAATACCTTATTGTAAGGAAGTATGGCTCTGCTTTTATTCATGTTGGTACAAATGTCACCCACAAGGATTATCTGGCTGTTAGTGGGGAACTGGCAGCCCTCTTAGATAGTATTGCTTGTGCTGGTGTTAGGACATAATTTTTCACAAATCACCTATAGAAAGGATTGTCAGGTCACTGTGAATGAAAAGATTTTTGGGGTAAATACCTACATGGAAAAAATGTTGTTTTAAAAAATGGAAATTTGTAGAGCATCCAAGCCTTGTTTTGGGTACTGTGCATCTGTCTAGATCAGGGAAAAGAATTTTTGCAGCAGATATTTTGCAATGTTTGATGAACACCAAGTAGGATTTTTGCCATGTTGAAAATTTAACAGCCCACAAATTGCAACATTTGATCCCTCTCTAATGGTTGTTAATGTTAGGAGCATTAATAATAAAGTTTTTTTATTGGAAATTTTGCTACTATCCCACAAGATTGATGTTATTGTTTGTGAAAAATGGTTAAAGAACAATGACCGGAAACCAGTTCTGTCAGGGTACAAATGTTTTTACTGTAACAGACATTCTAATAAAAATAAATCAGATGGAGGTGTTTTGATATGGATTAAAGATAGCTATGATACCTGTGATTATTACATATTCAATGATAACACCAACACTATAGAATGTATAACTGTGACAATAAAAACAGCCCTGGAACATAATTGCTGAAGTGTACAGACCATCAAAATCAAGTGCAGATGACCTACAGGAATTCATACATTTCTTGCATGAAACACACGGGAAAATATTAGCTGGGGACTTAACTTTACCAGAAATAGACTGGAATAATATTGATTCTACAATGTTAGTAAGGAAATTTTTCACAATGTACATTCAGGAACAATTGCTTCAGGTTGTAAAAAAAAAACTACCAGGGGATAGAACATACTAGACATCGTTTGTGTTCCCAAAGAAATTACTACAACTTCAAGTCAAGTTTTACCACCATTGATGTGCAGTGATCATGGGGTTATAAAGGTTAATTTTTTGCTAGATAATTCTGCCAAACTGAAATCTAGGCCAATGCACAGAAGGTTAATTACAGATTATATGGAAGTAAAACGGTCACTATGTAAAGCTAACTGGAGTGAGGTGTTCAATGTAAAAACTGCAGACGGAATGTGGAAAGTTTTGAAAGACAAACTGAGTGCAAAAAAAAATGTTTAACATCGGGATCTAGGCATACAACATCAGGCAGATATATTTCCATAAGAACAAGATGTCTGAATAATGTGAGACAAAAAATGTAAGAAACGGAAGAGAGGTCGAACTACAACTTTGAAAAATAAAATAAACAAGCTGGACAAACAGATTAAGCATAGCGTGAGACAAGATCAAGAAAATTAATATAAAGATATTGAGCATAATAGGAAACTTTTTTATAGATACATAAAATGTGGAAGGAGTAAAGAGACACAAATTGATAAAACTGTGTGCAGATTCTAAAATTTATTCTCAGACACAACAGATTATAGATGTATTTACAAAATCTTATGCAAAACAGTTTGGCTCCACAAAAGGGGTGGTAAATTATCCTAGCGATATCCAGGTAACCCCAGATACTGGAATCAAATTAGATTATATTGAAAAAGAACTGCGCAAACTGGATCCAAAAAGTACAGGGAGGAGACGGAATTAGTAATAATGACCTGAGAACATTTCAGCAAGAACTTACAGTACCATTACATCTATTATTCACTAGGTCATATATATATGGGGAGATTCCTCAAGATTGGAGACATGCGCTTATTAAATCTGTTTTTAAGGGAAAGTGCAGTAGGACAAACCCAGAGTCATATTTACCCTTAAGTCTACTTTCATGTTGTGGAAAATAATGAAGAAGGTAATATTGGATAAGTTATTGTCAGAACTGGACAGGTTGGGACTTGAAACCATATATCAGCATGCATATGTTGAAAACAGATCTATTACCACCTGTAACATGATGTTCTATAACAATATAATAACAGCTGTGAATGAAAAATTGTACTGTGATGCAATTTATATAGCTCTGACAGGGTCATATACAACACTGATCAATAAATTAGTACAACTAGGTATTGATGCCGGACTCTTGGATTTCCAGTGATGGCTTGCATCTCTCATTCCAGGGTTTCAGCATACTGGATAAAGCCTTTCCTACCCTCATAGTACCTTTTTTTACACAGAGTCTAGCTAATGGATCTCCCAACAGAACAAAAACAAATCAAGAACCAGACCACATCAAGGAGGCTCTGCTCAACACCAGGAGTCTAAATAACTCATTGCCTGATCTTGATGCCCTGCTACATTTTGAATACATATGTTATTACAGAAACTTGGTTTAAAAGTACAGAAAGCATACTCATCATTCAAGGGTTTTGTGCCTACCATGCCTTTCAGCCTAATGGTATAACTATAGTAGAGTATCCATATTTGTTAGAGACCATATCACTTCTAGACAGATCTCCAGAGAACCAAAAATTGAACTGATTGAGATCCAAATCACAATAAATAGGATCAGCTGTCAGATCACAGCATGTTACAGCACCCCCTCTATGTTCCTAGAAAACTATGTTAGGTTCCTAAAACTACTGGATAAACTCCAAATCAGCAGGAATTCCATTATCCTAGGAGACTACCTGACTACATACTGGGATGTCTGTACTGCAACTATAGCCAAAAATTCCTTAACTTCATAACCAAAAACTTTCTGGGCAAATCTGTCATGGAACCCACAAGAGGACATATTATTCTTGAGCTGGTCCTTTACATCATGACATGAATATCAACTATTTCCCTAGTATTTTCTCCAGTTAAATCCAGTTACAAACTGGTAGCATTTTCCTTCAAAATTTCCAACCACCACAAAGTTCTGAGAATTCAAACATACAGACCTTCTATGATGAAATCTCAAATTTCAGGTCCAACTCTATTAGCCAAGATGCTGACACAGTAAGTAGTTAAGCTCTGTGTGGAACTAGGTAAATGCACTGACTTGGCAGTCCCTACCATATCCAAACAGAGCTTAATTAAAAAAGGCTTCTTAAACTATATAGCAATAAAAAATAAATAAAAATTAAGGCTAACATTAAAAAGCTACTGCAGGAACTACAAAACACCATCAGGAATATGAAGGCATTCCATGATTTTAGAATAGCATCAGAAGATAAATGCAATTACAAATCCTTGCTTAGTTAAGTTAGGAAATTAACATCCAACACTGCTGAGAACCTTATTTAAAATGGCACTATCTACTCATATCCAGTAGAGACTGCCAATATTCTAGCATATAAATACAGCGCAAATTTCACCCCAAAATAACTATACAAGGTCCACATATCCCACAGAATCTCAACCCCCACCTCTCATTACGTGGCTACTTGCTACAGGTACTCTCCAAAATGTAAAAAAAAAATATCCATTAGCCTGATAATATACCCAGTTGCCTGATAAACAGCACAAAACATATTCGAGTGGACCCACTACTAATGTTATTCAACCTGAACTTGGCCACTGGTATTGTCCCTGAAGTAGGGCTCACACTTGTTGTGATGCCACTTTACAAAGTGGACACACCACTGACCCAGTAAACAGACCTATTAGTTTGACTAATTTTGTCTGCAAATTCATGGAATGTAGCATAACTGACAATATCATCAAAAATCATATAAAGCTTAATCCCTATCTGTTTGGCTTTAAGTGTAGATCCTATCCAATGAATCTGGTCAACTTCTTTGAGAGAATAATACATGCCATGGACAGTGGACCCACTATCCATACCACATACTTCTACCTGGCTAAGGCTTTTGACAACAAATCAAATGCTAACCATAATAAACAATCTAAATGAGTTCAAAATTGACCCTAAATAGGTAGGCAGCAAATTGGTTGAGTAATAGAAACCATATAGTGAGGGTGGCAGATGTGTCCTCAAAGATGAAGGTGACTAGTGGTGTTTCTCAGGGCTCTGTGTGACCCCTGCTATTCAGCATCTACTTTGCAGGTCTCCAAATTACAAATTGGAATCTATGGATACCCAAGTTTGTGGACGAGTGCAAATTTAGTGACATCCTCGTCACCCTTTGATACGCAGAATGTGCAATATCATTGTTTAGTAAACAATCCAGTTATCCATCTTACAGTAGAGATCACCCCCACTTCAAAATGAAAGTGCTGTGACAGACTTTGAAACATGGCTAAGATAATTCCAGAGAGGAGGTCCACTAGGGCATGTTTTGCAACTGTGGTTAGATTTTTTTTTTTTACCTGCTGTCACTGATTACAAACAGTATTTCATCTGGATACAAGGAAGCTCTTAAACTTCAATAGGTCTGACCAATATAGACTACAGTCAAATACAATGCCTCTTTTGGGATGCATTTTACTAGGCATATCAAGCAACTGGAATGACCCCAGAGGTTCTAAATTAAAAAAAGAGCTATCATGAGAGACTGGAATGCACTGTCCCTTTCTTTGGTGCCCTTAAAGGTTTTGCCTTTTGGACTGGTAGGGACCCAGTATTCCAAGTTCTTATATCCTCACAAATCAAACAGTCCCACTAACACTAGAATTGGAGATCTAAACCCACTTTATCAAATAAACAAAACACACAGTAGAGAGATTTATCATGCAGCTTTCCCATCTCGGGAACAAACTTCCACTCCAAATTAAGTAATGTGACACACTATCTTCCTTCAAAAATGATTTAGACAGCTGAATGGGTATTCACAAATTCACTGGTGTGACTGACTTGCTGCTCCTTGACAAAAGAGGTATGGTCTAAGGAGGGCAATGACAATATGTAAATAATCACATGGCCCCAAGTATTTTTGATTAATTCTGAATGCATTTTGTAACATTCCCTGTGAAAGTCCTACTCAGACAATAGGAGGATGGAGAGACATGAGGGAACACTTTTATTGGCACACCAGACAGACTTATTTTTGTGATATGTAGTGCCATGCAGAGCAAAATAATTAGCTGAAACATACAGTGCAGTAAATATATTTGGCTGACTGAAGGAGAGAATATGGGTAGAGCAACTTGGGAAGGAAAATGAAACTCACAAATGTACACTCTATAAAAAGTCCTACCTTGTAAATCAATTGATACTTCTGAAAGCTTTTTTTTTCCTCCAGAGTAGCACATCAGTAAGAAATATCTGCAAATGTCACTGCAGACCAATAAATGATACTTTTACTAAATGCCCTAAAAATTAGCTCTTCTCAGTTCTCCCATTCCAAGTGAATGGAACTCTGGTCTGACAGTTCAACTCAGGATATTGTAATCCGATCAACTGTATACACACACATTATGGGAAAATTTGTCTATGCAAGAAAACAATGTCATCAGGATGTTTGCTCTGGGAGGGCATTCAGGGTTACATACCTTATACAATTAGCAGTGTCCACTTTTTGGAGGTTTTGTAATGTCTTGAATTTCAAGGAAAAATACATCTACATTATGATTTTTCCCATTTTCTTTTTTGTAGTGTTCCTTTACATGTGCTATCCAGTCTTTTTGTGGTTATTTGGGCTACTTTTTATTCACAGAATGCAGTGAATAAAGAAGGGTGTGTGGTTTAAAACTAAATGGAGAAGTTGGCAACAATATTCTGCAATCCAACTGACAGAAAACAAGAATTTTCCCTAACATCATCACTATGGTGACCCCCCCCCCCCAAAAAAAAAAAAAAAAAAAATCAGAACAGCTAATGTGAACTGTCCAGACATTGAATGATGCAAGGTTAAGCAAATGAGATCTGATTAATGCTTCTTAAAAGGGAAATGGCTAGTACAAAAAACAAAATAATAAAACAGAACTAGTTAAATGAAGGGATGCCGTGTTTGTGTGAATATGTCCTGATGATAGTAAAGAAACAGTAAGACTTCTGAAAGTATAAGGAAAACAAAATCAGGAAAAAAACAGCAGTTATAACAGGTAGTTCATACGGAAAGATGAGGAAGGAAGAAAAAGGCAAAATAAAAGAATAAAATTATGGAAACATTGAAATATAATAAACGTAATGGGATAAGTATGAAGCAGATTTGAGAGATTTTGTAAAATGGAGAGACAGGAATCATACAAAGATAAAAATAGAACATCCTTTTAAGCTGACAATGTTAATGACAATCAGCAATGACTGTCCTCCAGGGAAGGGGGAACATGAAGAAAAGAAAGTGGATAGTAGTTAGGCCCAGTCAAGCACTGGAATGTGCAGTACCTTAAAGAATTAAAAGATAGAGCTGTAGGGTGAATACAAGAACAAAACACATGCTCAAATCTTGAGAAGTGATGGCCTTATAATAAAATGTATATACATTTTTTGGGGGGGGTGTTATGTTACGGGGCTGAAGTGAAAAGCAATGGAGTAAAGTGGACATTAAAGGAGAATGTGTACTGTAAAATATTGTATAATGATATGGAGGCCTACAAGCCGCTAGTAAAATAATCAAGCGATAATAGGGAGATGTTGCATCAACAAAGAGAGGGGAGAAAGACAAGAAAAAAGATGAAGATATTTAGAATAATATCAAAGAATGTTAAGTTTATATTAATATCAGGAAAATAAACTACAATTTATCAAAGTTTCAAGAAATCCACCTACACTAGTTAGAATATAGTCAGTCAAAATGGGTTTTAGAGATGAATTTTCAGTAAGTTATCCAGGTGCCAGAGAAAGATATTTATACTGGTAGCAAGAGGAGAGCACAGTTGCACAAGTCTTACTCACCTGTGACAGTACAAGTTCAAATTTCACACTACCTCAGTGATATATGGATTCCATGTGCCTACACAAACCCACATTGGCAGCTTTCCAGAGCTCAGAATACTCTCTGTAATAGGGGATTGGCTAAGCCCCTCCCATTAGGGGAAGCCGAAACGCTGTCACAGAAACTCAGTCACACTAAAAAAGCATAAATAATCAGAGCTTCCCTTGTCGGAAATGAAATCTCCACAGAAAATGCTAATAAAGTAATTTGCAGTAAAATCACAATTTAACAATAAAACCAGTTAAAGCAGTGTTAAATCAGTACTAAATACTGTATAAATGAAGAAAAATGTGAAGATGATGCTATATATTTCCTGTCAGAACTTCAAAATGAAGCAGATAAACAGAAACAAGAGGCCTAACCTTCAAATGGCACTACAGAACTCTAGTTTCCCAATACAAGTCATAGAATGCTTTAAAGCAGTATTAAGCATACAATGAATTCCCAGAGGAATTAACAGCAATAGTAAGTAGAGAGCCCACACCACACATTAAATTTAAATAAAACAGAAATAAATCAAAAGTATGCAATAATATATAGCAAGGGAAGTTCCTAAAGGGATCCTATCTGAGTCTAGAAGCTGTAATCTGCAAATGCAGGCTGCTGAGGAGATTCAACTGTGTGGGTCCTACAGCTAGTAGTAAGAAGAAAAAAAAAATATGAATAAATGACTTTCTGTGACCGGGGATGGGCTTCCCCTGATGAGAATGGCTTAGCCAAGCCCATATTTCAGGGAGTCAGAAATCTGAGCTCTGGAAAGCTGCTAGTGTGGGTTTGCGCAGGCATACAAAACCCATATGTCACTGAGGCAATGTGAATGATGAACATAACCTATAATAACTGAAGAGGAGAAAGCATTTGCTTTGACATGGATACTCAGAACTGCTTGTTTTTTTGGTGACTTTGCTACTGATTGCTGAGAATCTGCTTTCACTTGGAGTAATCCACTACTGAAAAGACAAAAATAAGTATTTTTTGCACTTCTCTTATATACTGTGACTGTACATTAGCAGCTTCTTAAGCTATTTGCTGCTATTTTTCCACTTAACAGCAACAAAAAAAAAAAAATACTGTTTATTGCTGTTACTCTTCGTGCAGCAGCAGTTAGCAGTGCCCTGTATAGAAACAAAGCCTAGAAGGTCAATTTTTTCCCTAAACAGCTGTCAGGGAAACCCTTCCAAGCTTTTCTGCTGCTCTAGGAGCAACTTAGTTAAGCACTGAGTAGAGTTGCCTTGTTGATCAACCTTAGACTACACAAAATATACGTTCCTCGTGTAGTCTTGGTGCTACAAGCACAGTCCTGTCAAATTAACCCATTCCCTTCCCTAATAAAAAATACAGTAAGAGCCTGCAGTTTCCTGTCATCTCTCTATGGCCAACCTGATAGACATGAACATCCTGAGGTAAAGTGGCAATTGTCTCATGTATACTGACAACCACTTACTCCTGAAACACATACTTTATGTGAGAGATGTAGCTACACTATGAAATTGGAGGAAAGACTCTCACATAAGGATAAATTAAATAAACAGGTTGTCAGCACACACTTCCCACACTAAATAAGGACACAACACACAAACCCACATGTCGAGGTACTCACTAGGAACTTACTAAAAGATCAGAGGCCTCCAAAAAGGAAACCACTTACACAACAATTAAAAACACAACTGCAACACATAACACACACACCACTGTCTTTCAACAAATAAGCCCATAAGGTGTGACACCACAAAACCTAATGTATTGGTCATAGGTGACTCCAATGTGGGACCCATGGACATTCCCCTTACCAGGCTGGATAAGGAGCTGTTTATGGTTAGTTGCCTTGTCAGGATTTGCCAAGTCACTCAACCACAAGTTCCGGTGTGACTCCATTATAGTCCATGTGGGGGTGAATGACTTGAGATGTACTTCACTAGACTATATGAAGAGAGACATGACTGAACTGTCAGACTGTGTGTCACAGGGAGGCATAAGCCTAGCCTTAAACAACTTCTACCTTCTCCAATGATGATACCACAATAAAAAAAAAAAAAAAATGACACTAACAATTGCCTTAGCTTCTGGTATCAGTCCACGGGGATCCAATATCTGTCAGCCTGGGGAGATGCGGTTGACAGGCCAAGCTGCTTTGCCAAAGATGGTCTGCACCTGCCTCCTCTAGGCTTTTGAATACTAGCAAAGGCATTAGCAACTCCTATTGTGCCTTTTTTAGTCAGTGTCAAAATAACCAACCTAACAAAATCCTCTCTAGATAAACTCAAAGTACTGCTGCTTAATGCTTGGGAGTCTAAACAAGAAACTGCACTCCCTGGAAGCACTCCTCACTTTGGAAGATGCTGACATCTGTTCAGTCACCAAGACATGGTTTAAAAGGCATGCAAAGTACCCTGGCCATGCAGAGCTACAACACCTTCCATACGTTCAGACCACAAACCGTGTTTGAAAGAACCAAAGGAGGAGGTATATCCATCATTAGTAAGAAGTACACCACTGGTCAAACAGTATGACTCTAATGAGCTACTGCATGGCCAATTAACTATAGGCAAAGCCCCCACCATATCACAGCTATCTATAGGTCCCTCATCATGAAACAGGAAAAGCATACTTCATACCTGGGCTTACTGGAGTCACTTGCCATACAGCCCAAAACCTTACTTATGGGCGATTTTAATTATCCTACCATTGACTGGGAAACATACATGACCACAAACATGGTGACTCAGAGGTTCTTAGACTTGTTAATGCAAATTCTCTGGAACAGCCAGTCAGCACACCCACAAGATCATAAACTGTCCTGGACATAGTCCTCACTAACATATCTTATGCAGAACATTGCACCTCCCTGGTAAGATTGGACCATAAATCAGTCTCATTCAATGTAATTAATAGACCAGATACCCCCATCAAGCTCAAAAATGAGTTTTTCAAAGACAATTTACCTCCTACTAATGATGGCATAAGAAGTCTCAAAGCCCCCTCGAAAGCAGATAACATGGACTCCTATGCAGAGGTGTACACCAATGTCCTGTATAATCACTTAAGCAGTTGTACAGAATCGGCTGTATCTGACTGGATTAAATCCAGGTCTTGCTGAAAAAAACAAGCCAACCTGGTGGACCCCTAGTACAAACAGATTATACAAAAAGAAAAAAACTAATATCTAAGAACAAGAAGGAACTGGGTCAGCAGAGGAACAAATCCCTCTATAGCTTAAACAAACAAATTAGAGGTCTTGTCAAGTTCTCCAAAGGTAACTGCAAAGCAAAAATAGCCTCCCTAGCTAAGAATAATCACAAGACATTCTTTAACTACTTCTGAAATCTAAAAGGGAATACCAAGGTATGTGCTGAACTGACTGTGGAAGGCACCACCCATAGTCAACTGAAGGTAATAGCTGACAGATTTGGAGCAAACCACCACCTTGCCCCCTCCAGTCATCCCCCAAAGTATAACTGCCACCATTCCACATCCTAATATTGCACGACAGCAGGTCATCTCAGCATTATTCATGGCCAAAAATGCATCAAAGGGACCAGACAACATCCAAGGTTGCCTTTTAAACAACTTAAAACATGACCTAGTAGGCCCACTTGGATCCCTGTTTAACCATAACCTGCAAACTGGCTATGTTCCAGCAGAATGGAGGACAGCAACAGTAATCCCTCTGCACAAAGGGGGGCCATCAACTGACCCTAGGAATTATAGGCCCCATAAGCTTGACTAGCTTCATCTGCAAGGTCATGGAAAGAATCATTATGGACTTTATTAACAAGGACATAGGTAATATACAGACTCTGGAACCAACCCAGATTCATTTAAAGTGGAGCATGCCTACTAAACATGGTCGACTTCTTTAAGAAAGTCACCAAGGCCCTGGACAAGGGAAAGAGTGCATACCACCCGTCTTGACCATGCCAAGGCTTTTGACACAATCCCCCACTCCGGTATTAAAAAGAATCTCTCCCAACTGGGAACTGACCCCTACATTATCAGATGGGTAGCCAAATGGCTCAATGACAGGACATATACTGTCAAAGTGGGTAAAATCTAGCAAAAGACCAGTCACCAGTGGCATACCCCAGGGTTCTGTGCTGGGTTCCTTACTGTTCGGAATTTATTTCTCAGAAGTCCAAGGAAACTTATATGGCCTATAACTGAACAAGTTTGGTGATGATTTCAAATTGGGAGCAACCATCAAGTCCCCCAATGAGGTTAATATACCGCAGACAAGTGATTGGTACCAAAGCCACAGATCAGAGCTAAATGAAAAAAAAAAAAAACATTTTTATTCCCTTTGGGAAAGCTGACATCCACGCTAATTACATTACAGCCAGCATCCCCCTAAGTGTAGACCTAGTGGTATGTGATCTGGGTACTAAGGTTGACAGCAATATGAACTTTGACCACCACGTATCCGCAGTAGTGAAGAAATCCTATGTGGCATATCATATAAGTAAAGGCATCACATCTAGATCTCAGGATGTTATAATTCCATTATACTCAGCCCTCATCAGACTACAATGCTCCCTTCTGCATGTACCTCACCACACACCTGCAACAATTGGAGAGACCAGAGGTTTATCACCAGGAAATTACAGGGTACACAAGTCTTGCATGGAAAGACTGAAAGCCTTGTCACTGTATTGTCTCCTACAGGTTGCTAAGGGATGACCTGTCCCTGGTTTACAGAGCTACCTCTGACCCAGTCCTGATGGAAATGCTACACATTCATAAATGAAACTGCAGAAGTGTCACATGCTCCAGGGATATTAACCTAGCCTCTGACATGAACAGGTCATGCTGGCGAGAGAGAGATATCTCCCAGTGACTGTCAATTCTCTGGAACAAGCTTCCAGTTCACATGAAACAGAATCCCACCCTGACCCTCTTCAAACACAACCTAGATGAACGGATGGGTGACTGCAAATTCACTTCCGGTGTAGTGCCCACATCCCTCCTGGACAGAAGTCATCACTATTAACTACCACAGAGCCTCTGCCAGCTTCACTCACCTAACCACTGACAATCGGGGCAACTCAGGATAAATATGGCTAGGCTTGTAAAGGCTCTAGAGCCATTAGTCTAGTAACCTCCTAGGAACCTATGAATGCAAGGTACACAGTAGTTAGACAATACTGGATAGGTAGGAAAACCACATTTGTAAATGTGGATATTCCACTAAAGACAGAACAAACAGAACTGAAAGAAATGTTGAGTGAGGTGATAAACTTCCAGCAAGGTGGCATTTACTTCTTGGTGGTCAAAGCTAATGTATAAGGTTTGTACCTGACCAAGTTTGAAGATGCCAGTAAACTTGCTGCCATCATAAACTCTCCTGAGGACACCTATAGCCTCCAAGTAGTGTCATAAATATGAACTAAATGCCAAAAAAATGGACAATAGTCTGCTCTTGCAAGCATAACATTCAATGCAGCCATCAAATTAACACTCCCCTGAAAACTGATTTGGACTTAGGAACCTGTGTGGACAAGCTGTCCTTCGATCACCAAGTATCCACTACTGTAAGAAAGCCTTTTTTTCATTGTGCAGCTTATTAGTAAGGGTGTGGCATCTAGGTCCAGGGACATATCATTCCACTGTATTTGGTACTTATTAGGACAGTCATTTAGAATACTGCCACCTTCAGTATGTACTTGTCCAAACACTTAACACAGCTAAAACAATAACACTTTCTCACCAAGAAAATCAAGGGCCAAAATCATAAAAAGTAAATTGTCACAAAGCATTGTCCCTCATCTCCATTTCATACAGGCTACTGAGAGGTGATATCTGCCACCCATACAAAACCTTTAACAGACCCTTGCTGATGATCTGTACATCAAGTCTAAGGGTGGAATAAACTGCTCAAGAGATCCTTAATCTCTCCTGCAGCATAAACGGATCATGCTTGGCGGGGTGTATATATAGTTCACAGAGAATACCAATAGTCTTCCTCTTTGCAAAAAGCAAAGTACTTCCCTTACTCTATTGAAACAATCTAGATGAATGAATGGGAAACCACAAATTCATCCCTGGTTTATCATCCTTGTCCCTTATGAATAGGGATGGCAAATAAATGTTCTACCCAGCTATAGTTTATTCATGTGTAAATTACAAGGGCTAAAAACTTAATGGGAATGCAGGTTTGGCTTCTATAGATACTCATGGATTAATAACTCAGCAAATACATATGAACCTATAGCAAGTCACTGAACCTCTTACTAACTGGGGCAAAAAAGCCATAACTAGAAAATGGAAATCCAGACTAGAATCAACATATGAGAACACAGTAGATCTTACAGACAGCCTAAGGAAAATGCAGCAAACAACAGAACTGATTAAGGGAAGCAGACATCCTCTAAATAAATGAACAATATGGTGATAAAAAGTCTTCCTTGATAAGAAAGAGAAGGGTTAGTGAGTGTAGGGCTAGCAGGTAAGAGAACGTGAGTGTTAAGTTAAACCAAGGGAATAAGATGCAAACTGCATTGCAGTGATATATATACACGCACACAAACCTTCAGTGAGTAATGAAAATTCTGAAGGTTGCATACTGAAGCATGTTAAAATTGCAGTTTTAGCCTGATGGGAATTATTGTGAGCTACGCCAGGAGAAGTAGGGCAGTGGATGTATGACATATGCCAGCACAGCTAGCTTGCGTTTTGCAAAGAATTACATGCCATTTGTATATCAAACTTATTTGTACTGGTGCTTGTGTTGAAAATGCATTTGTAAAGTTGCTTGTGTTAAAAAATGTGCCAACAGTGGGTCCTGCTGGACAGAAAAAGTATACCTGTATGTCAGACTGTATGGTAACTATTGAAATTAATACATTGTAAGAGAAGAGGTTAATCTCAGTCCAGCTAGCTTTTGAAAAATAGTTTGAAATTAAATTACTTGGTATAAGTCAAAGATTGTATTTTTGCTTGTCTGAATGCAGCCAGAATGGCAATTGTCTGAGAAACTTAGCTTAGTAACTCTGTAAGAAGAGTGGAAGTGTTAAAATTGTTTTATAGCTTCCAGATGCTATAAAACATCTTAACAAAGCTGTATTGG
Source organism: Protopterus annectens (assembly GCF_019279795.1). Lineage (NCBI taxonomy): Eukaryota > Metazoa > Chordata > Ceratodontiformes > Protopteridae > Protopterus > Protopterus annectens. Next base: position 1,822,881,517 of record NC_056725.1, read on the forward strand.
TGTGTATGGTAAAACATATGTGCGAGATTCTGGTTCAGTTGCTAGGAAAGGGGGTAGTATAGTAACCAAACCAAAGTCAGAAGACCAGATGCATGTGATGTCATTCTGTAATCCAGCATAAAAGTGACGTTTTAATACTAGATGAGACAGAAGTCACAGAGCATTCTGTTTTTTTGGAATGTGACATAAAAGGATCTCTCATCCATTTCATCTTGTTTTGCTTTAGTAAGTAACCAGGGAATAGTAATCCATTAGATCAGTCAGGAAAGTATAGTGAGATTAGTTAAGTGCTGTTTTTCTGTTATTCATCTGTGCTATTTTAATATCTCTTGTGACTGAAACTGTGGTGCTTATTGTAAATAGATATTTAGTATTTTCATATTCTTTTATTATTAAATATATTTAATCTTTTCATTGTGGTTGGCCTTTTAGAAAATATTTTAACCTTTGAGAGTACTTATATTTGACACTGTGGCTGCTCCTCAAAGCCTTGCTCTTTGGCCAACATTACCACTGATATTAGTATTAACTTCACTCAGTATAATTAGATACCCTTGTAAGAGCCTTAGAGTAGCTGGCTTTGGAGTGGCTGGTGGCAGTAACTATCTTTTAGACTGGGCAGAGGGGCATAGCTAGTAAATCTGTGCCAGCCTTTCCCATGTGTGAAAATCAAATCTCAGTGTGTGCTAGTTTCAGAGAGAGAGTAGTGCAGGATGTGGCTTGGACACTCAGATGAGGACTCAACTCTACAGCTGTGCCAGTGGGGAGTCTTATTGAGTGTCCTGGAGAGACAAAGAGAAAGAGGGAAACCCAGCCCTCAGACTGAGCATGTTCCCTGTGTGCTCTTAAGGGAAATTGTGCTTGATGCAGACAGCTGCATCTGGAAACACTATTTTTGTTCCAAGTGAACATCCCTCCCCGGTGTCAGTGTTGAGGATTCAGACTGTGATTACTGGCCCAGAGGAGGGGACGTTACTACAGTGTTATAAAGACCTTACAAGATAGGAATAACTAGATTCTGCACTTCTCCTAATGACCATGAAAGACCTACCAGTTTTGCTAAGATAGCTCTGGCAAAACTAGTAACAAATGGCAGTATACTCCACAGGTGGCAATGCTTTCTCCTAATCTGTGCATTGCATGTAGCAAGAAGTCTTCACTGCTATAATGTGCAGATTACACAGGTATTCCATGCTCCCCTTATTAAATGCCAGCAGTCACACAAACACACAACTGTATTTGCAAAAGGAGATTATTTCAAGTACACACTAACCACAGGAGAACTGTGAATACTAGCAAAATTACAACATAAGCACCACATCCAAGATTAATCAGCCTGGCCAAAAAGTAATTTCACCAGTGTACTTTTATAACTGTCAGTTTTTAAAACAAAGATGAAAAATGGATCATAAAAACCTGTAGAAGATAAACAAATGACTTCACTCTACAGTCCCATTAAGAAAAAAATAGCCAAGCTCTTATTTCAAACATAACTATGGCTTCACTGTAAGCATACTGTTCTGTTAAGAAAAGTACATCTAATGCTGAGTGTGGTCACTGCTGCAGTCATCACATTAGGGAATGCTGTCACAACCTGAAGTCTAGTGTGCACAGCCAGACTTACAGAGCTGAGCACCCTTACATACTTGGTATAAAAGTGTCATCCACCCCATATGATCTTTAGTTTTCTGCCTTCCTGCAAGGACAGAGCAGGAGATCGGCGGCTTGCCTTTAAGACCAAATGCACAAGACTCCTACCCTTCTGCGACACCTAAGCAACAAAGATGCAAAGCAGAAAGACAACAATAAAGTTTGGACTTGAACTCCATAAGGGGCGGGAGGAAGGACAGTACAGGAAGAAGAGGGGGTACACAAGACTGCAAGAGTGACAGCAAGTCGATTATACAACTGCACTGTGTTTAATATGGGTCACTGTGGTCAGGTCTGGGAGACTTGCCTAATGAGATGACTTCAACAGACACCCTGAGATGTATCTGCAGGTTACTAGGGGAGGAAAATGTTCTTTGCAAGATAGCTGAAACAAACTCTGCTCTAGCCCTGTAAACTATGTCTACTCTGTAGTGTCTGGAAAAATATATGTGCCAAGGACCAAGTGGTTACTTCCAAAATGTCTTGAGCACTAATTAATTTCACAAAGGGGACAGCAATGGATGTAGCCTTGATGGAATGTAACCTAACTTTCCCTAGTTTTTATTATAGGACCTCTAGCAGAAAATACAATGGTCTATTTTGAAATATCCTGACTGGACACCAGCAACTCTTTCATAGTTTCAGTAAATGACTGAAATAGTTGTTCTGACTTCCTAAAGTCTTTCATCATGCCCAAGTTGCCTGTAGACATCTACAGAGTATAGGACTCCTTTCATTCTTATTCTAAAGGTTTGGCAGTTGGATAGTCAAATTTAGACACATTTCTTATGGCAAGGGAGGGAGAGTTAGTATGCAAGGTAACTATCATTGTGAAAGATAAGGAAAGGTGGTTTTCATATCAAAGCTTATAACACACACTCTTCAGGATGAAACAATTGCTATCAAAAACACTGCTTCCTGGGCCAAGAATTTCAGGGAGGCAGTAGCTGCTGCCTTGAAGGAGGCTGGGGTCTTTTCTTTTTTCCAGCATAAAAACTGTTTCCAGTTGGCTGTTTAGGGCCTCCTTGAACTTGGCCCTCCCTCTTTGCCTCCTTCACAGTTTGTAACATCTTCTTAGAATAAAAGCACCCAAAGGAAATGTAGATTCTAAGCTGTTAGCTATAGTGTGGCCAGGCTGGAGTGCATGAGAATCCAATGCACTGTTAGGTGGTCTCCCTTGTTAACTACAGCAGATGGATGAACCAATGCTGTCTAAGTCAGATGACAGCAATCATTATTTCTGGCCCATTCTCCTTAATCTTCTGAATGACCCTGAGAGTAAGGGAACAGAAGGGACAGCACACCAAAACAGACATTTCAATTCAACGGGAACACCTCCACTGCCCAAGCATTCATGTGGGAAGCTCTTGACTAGCTACTTCTCAGCTGTTGTTTGAAGAAGCAAGGAGGTCTACTTCGAGGACACCCCACTTGCTGTAATCTCCATAAATGTCTCCTTGTGTAACAGCTACTTATGTGGATCTGCGGAGGTCCTGCTCAGATGGTCTGCCACAGTTCTGTCCTAAGTGTCCTAAGATACAGTTTGCATTTCAGAGCTTGTTTCCAGTCTTGTATGGTCAACATGCATAAGCAATGTGTTTGCCACTTTTCATAAACTGCTGATGTACCAAGCCACTGTAGTTCTGTAATCATTTTCTAATGCACCGGGCAACCATACTGCCTTGAACGGCTAGACAGCATAGAGAATTGGTCAGCATCTCCCACATGTTTATGTGCCAGGTATTCTCTTGACATGTACATTTTCCCTGCAACTTGAGATTCAGGGTGTGGGCACTCCAGACCTGTTCTGTAACATCTGTGGTGAGGGAATGGTTTGGAATAGACAGCCTGAAGGACTTGCATGTTTATGGTATATGTACCACCACAAATCTAGTTTCATTTTGATACAGCACAGTACTGTTATTCTAGTTTCCAATGGGTCCAACCTGTTGATACCATGCGTTCCTGTGGAATCACTAATTTAAATACATGTAATTTGGTTAGAGAAGCTATCAAGACTGTGGACAACATGCTCAAGGTTTGTCTGTTTTTTCTGTCAAGGCTCAGAACACACTAGTCACAGTTTACCCCTCCTTGGAAAAGAAGGGATAACATAGGTTGGAATCCAGGAGGATCTAGAGGAAACCTGTTCGCTGGTAAGGATGCATGTGATTTTGGGGTGTGGGAAGTACAGTTGTACAAGTAAACTTACTATAACAGTAGATGTTCTAACATCGACAAAGTATTAGTTTAAGGGTGTGCACACTTATGCAACCAGCTTATTGTACTTTTTTTATTTTTTTCCCCTAACAGATTTGTTTTTCAATTGAATTGTACAGGTTATAGGTCACATTAAAGGTGGGAAAAGTTTTGAAATGATTTATTGTGGTCTCATTTCTTTATATCAAAAAATCTAGCATTTTAACAGGGGTGTGTACACTTTTTATATCCACTGTTTCTCTCTCTCTCTCTCTCTCTCTCTATATATATATATATATATAAATAGATAGATAAAATGTTGAGGGGGAGAGCCAAATCCCTGTGGGTGGGAGGGAAGGCTAATGCCACAGTGATTTGTTAGAATACCTAGTGATGTGAAGTTGTTCTCTCTCACCGTTCATTCTTTACGTTTGGGTTCAGAGCCGATCCCTCGGCTCTGAGTCGGCACCTACTACAAAGCTCAAGGATTTCAAGTAGCTTGAGGCAAGTCCCTATCTCATGATGCACCCTGAGTTACCTCAGATCTAGTTTGCCGCTGCCAGTGATCGGAGGTTCCTGATTGCTCGGGCCAGTAAACTAAATACTTTACAGGTATTGTTGCTAGTTTTTTTCACTATATTTAGCCTGTTTTTATAAGGCTTATTAGTAGTGATAGTTAGCCTTAGTTTTAAAGGCTTGCGTATGTCTCTGTGTGCTTATAATTAGCCTGTTTTTTGTTAGAAGGCTAATTGATACTGTTGTTGTTGGGTTTTTCCAATATTCTGTCATGGCTGATGACAAGGACAAACACCCTAAGTCAGGGTTTAAAAATTGCCCTAAATGTGGGCAGAAGATGTCGGTTACAGTCTGCCATGTAAATTGTGTATACTGCTTGGGTGCTTTGCACTTACATGAGACATGTGCTATATGTCATTCTTTTCCTCAAGAGTCCTCCAAGAGAGAAAAAGGAAGCTTATTGATAGGGGTTTGTTAAAACCTTCCTTCCAGGAGGCTTTGAGTGACCAGGATGGATCTAGTAAGTCCTCAAAGTCCTCCAAGACTTCTGGAGATTCAAAAAAAAAAAAATCTAAAGAGTCTGGGACATCGGCTCCACAAGTATCGGAGCCGACTGTCTTCTCCTTTTGGAGCCTGTCCCCGGTCTTGGAACCGGTATCCGAAACTCCTAGATCGCCTCTTCTCCAGTCGGTACCTTCAGTCTGATCATCACTTTCTGTAAGCCTATCTGATTTGTATGTGGATCAGGTGGTGCAGAAGCTTTTACAGGCACCAGCCTTGGCCAAATTGTTATTGGCTTCAGAGCCGAAGACCCTTATGCCAGCTATATAGCTTCCTCCTCCGAGCCATACCGGTCCTTTGGAGCCGGAGGAGTCAGACCTGCTGATTTTGGAGCCTTCAGAGCAGATGCCTGCTCCAGTGTCTTTAGCTCTGTTCACTCTGACATCCTCAGCGCCGATCGAGGACTCTAGGAGCCGACAGTCTCAGGTCGGGTCTGGGGAGGATAGTCGAACTGACTTGTCGGTTCCGACTTTGCCTCTCGGGGCTTTGGCTCGGATGAGCTGGGCTCCTACCTTGGGCTCAGAGTCCACTGTCCCGGTGCCTGGGGTATTGACTGTTTCCTTGGATCCATTGGTCCCTTCGCATCAGAGCAGAGGTGCCTTCGAAGCCATGAGGAGAGTTATGTCTCCCAAGACATCCTCAACTTCGGGTCCGGGTTCTTCATCCTCTAAAGCGCCGGTGTCTGCTTCTGCCTCACAGATCCTTGCTAAGCACAGAGACCCAGAGCCTCAGGAAGGCCCATTGGGTGGCCCATGCTCTTCCGAGACCTCCCCAAAAGCTCCCACTGATGATGTTCCCAGGAAGAGTGTGTGGAAGAGGAAACATTTTGACTCCCCTCAGGAGTCATTAACATCTGACACTGACTTGGATGAATCAGAAGGATCCCCACGGTCACCCTCTGAGGAGATCTCATTTGCTGAGATACTGGAAACCCTTAGAGGGGTGGACTGGCAGTCCACCAACCCTACTGAGGACGAGTCTGCCCCCCGGAAGGCTTTTGGGTCTCAGCCCTCCACCTCTTTGGTGTTTCCGCCCTTGGATGAGCTGATGCAGCTGGTCTCACGAAGGGAGTGGGAATCTCTGGATACTATGGAGCCTGTCCCTAGGAGGCCTAATAAGTTCATATCTGCCCCCCTAGATAAATCCTTCTTGATAAAAGCTGTGCCAGTTGATGTCATGGTGGTGGTGGCAGCCACCAAAAAGGAAATGTCTGAAACTTCCTCGTCTATCTGTCCTCCTAACAGAGACTCCAGGATCATGGATAGATACGGGAAGCACATGTTTAGTTCAGCAACTTTTGCTCTTCGTTCACTTAACTATTTAACCCATTTTACCAGACTACAAAGAGATCTCTTTAAAGAGCTGGGAGATGCTCTTCAGGGTACAGAAGCTACAGACAAGTTGCCGCCCAGCTTGCTACCCTCAGTTCTATAGTGAACTTGTCCATGCGCCTCATTTCATATGCAGCTAATGGAACGAGTAGGGCAGCGGGTACAGGAGTTGCTCTTGGGAGACTCTCCTGGATGCGCTTGTGTTCCTTCACGGAGCCCTTCAAGTCATCCTTCGTGAATACCCCCTTTGATGGCTCGTCCCTTTTCGGGCCTAAGGTCAAGGAAACCTTAACCAGGTGGGAGCAGGACAGAAAGACTCTGCTGTCGGGGTCCATTTTTCCACCCCTACTAGATCCTACCCCAAGGGTCAAAGGGGAGGAAAAATGTGGTTCCAAAAAGGCCAAGGAGCCTTTCAGGACACACGTGGTGAACCCCCCCTCCAGGGGCTGAGGAGGGGGCAATAATGGAAGATGCCACCCTTGTGTCAAAGGGGGTCCGCAACACCAGGGTGACAGAGACCACTTCTTTGGGAATCCCTACCAGTGCTCCTGAAAGGAAGCCCGACTGTTCTACTCTGGAGGCAGTCAAGGGTCACTTATCTTTGTACCCAGATGCCTGGCTCAAAATCAATGACAACTGGGTACAAAGTATCATTTCCAGAGGATATTTCATCCCTCCTTTTGCCACAACCCCTCCACCGATAAGGAAAATCCCAGACATTCCACCTAGTTACAGGGAACAAGCAACAGTAGAGGTCCAGACATTGCCAAGAAAAAAAAAAAAAAAAAAAGAGTCATCCAACCAGTCCCAGCAGACCAGACAGGATCCGAAAAGTACAGTTTTGTACCTACCATAAATGTAGATGTCCGAACAGGAATGCATCTGCAGTCCTTACAAATGGGTTGTCCTGTCGTCAGGCAGCCCTTCGGTCGGCTGGATTCCAAAGTCTGGGTCTGGCCTCGGCTGGTGTCGCACTTCACCCGACGTCATAGCGGCAGTTCTTCGGGTATAAAGGCATCAGCCGACGCCATTTTCCTCAGTGTTTCTTGCCCCAGATGCCAGTTGCCCTCTTGGATAGCTAAATTTTGGATAAATGCCAATGTTTCCAAATAGTAGAAGGCAAACACAAAAAATAAGCATGTATGTACATACAAATACACCATAAGAGATCCCCCCCCCAGCTAGCTATTAGATGGGCAAATACCCTAGGAATACCACAGAGGGGAAGGAGGGTGGGTAATCCTGACTGCAGATGCATTCCTGTTCGGACATCTACATTTATGGTAGGTACAAAACTGTACTATGTCCTTCAAGGATGCATCTGCAGTCCTTACAAATGGGTAGAATACCATAGCCAAACTAGGGGAGGAGGAAGAAGAAATTATGGTGTAGTTAGGATCCCTTGCAAAACAGCAGTGGCAAACCCTGCTCGGGATCTAGAGTATAAAGGTAAGTTATAATGCTTGGCAAATGTATGCACGGAGGTCCAAGTAGCAGCCTCTATAATGTCCTTGGTAGCCACTCCTCGTAAGAAAGCTGTGGTAGTGGCTGTAGCCCTTGCAGAATGAGGCCTTATGTTCTGTGGAGTTTGCTTTCCATGGTAGGAGTAACAGAATCTGATGCAATTTCCTATCCACTTGGAGATTGTCTGTTTTGAAATTGCTTTTCCTTCCCTTCCTGTTGCATATGCTACCAGAAGCTGGTCAGTTTTTCTATTGCCCTTGGTTCTGTCCAGGTAGTAGCGCAACTGTCTATGTACATCCAAAGTATGCAGCAGTCTTTCCCCCCTGTTCTGTGGATTGGGGAAGAAGGTAGGTAGGTGGATAGCCTGGTTTAAAGACACTCTGGATACCACCTTAGGCATAAATGTAGGATTTGTTCTCATGGACACTATCTTGATGGAAGATTAGGAAGGGTTGTACTGCCATTAAAGCCTGTAGCTCAGAAACCCTTCTTGCTGAGGTAATTGCCAGCAGAAAAGCAGTTTTCCAGGATAGGTGTTGAAGATCTGCTGTTGCTGCTGGTTCGAAAAGGGGGAGTGTCAATTTTTCTAGCACAAAGTTCAAGTCCCATGCTGGTAATGGTGGTTTCCTAGGAGGTTTTACATTTTAATTCCTCTCAGAAACTGCCTGAGTAGAGGATGCGAGAAGACAGGGGATCAAGCTGTATTCTGCAGAAATAGCTGATGCATGTATCTTGATGGAGGAATAGGACAGGCCTGTATGGAAAAGCTCTGCCAAATACTCCAGGATGTTGGCAATATCTACCTTTGACACATCTTTTCCCTTTCAGTACTCCAAATGAGAAACCTTTTCCATTTTCCTGCATAGTTCCTTCTTGTTGAGGGTCTGCGAGCCTCAAGGATAATGTCTTTAACCCTTTGGGATAAATCTGGGTTATTTGCTCTTATGTAATGTTCCAGGCAGTCAGCTGCAGAGTTTTCAGGTTTGGATGCAGGGTGTTGTAGCCGCTCTGAGTTAACAGCAAGGGAATCAGGGGTAGTGTCCACATTTTCCCCCGAGACATGCTCCTCAGTAATGGGTACCAATGTTGTCTTGGCCAGTCTGGAGCTATCAGAATGATCCCTGGACGTTCCTCTTTGATTTTCAGTAGCACCTTGTGCATCAAAGGAAGAGGTGGGAATGCATATGCTGTCAGGCCTTTCCAACTGAAGGATAGAGAGTCCACCTTCCAAGCAAGTGGGTGGTACGTCCTTGTGCAGAATTTCTTGAGCTGGTGATTGAGTGGGGATGCGAATAGGTCTATTTGTGGCAGTCCCCATTTCCTTGTGATGACCTTGAAGATGTCCGGGTGTAGCATCCATTCGTGAGCATCCAAGGTAGTTCTGCTTAATATGTCTGCTAGGATGTTTTCTTTTCCTGGTACAAAAATTGCTTGTAACTGGATGTTGTAACTCAGAGCCATATTCCATAGGTCCAGTGCCATCCGGCATAGAGGGTATGAATGAGTGCCTCCCTGTTTGTTGATGTACCACATGACTGTGGTGTTGTCTGTCCTTATCATCAACTGCCCTTCTTGGAGGAATGGTCTGAAATTCTGGATTGCTAGTTTTACTGCCAGCATTTCCTTTTGATTTATGTGCAGGTGCAGCTGATCTGGAGTCCATAAGCCTTGTATGCACTTGTCCAGCATGTGGGCCCCCAACCGAGGTCTGAGGCGTCCGTTGTGATGGTTTGGCTTGGTTGAATGCTGTGGAAGGGCAAACCTGGGTTTGACTGGCATGCCTGAGCCCACCATAGGAAGTCTTGTTTCAGGCATGGGATTAGTGGTATTTCGGTTTCTAGGCTGTGCCTGTGTTGAGACCATAAATTCTTCAGGTACCACTGTAGTTTTCTCATATGCAGTCTGGCATGAGGGACCAGGATTATGCAGGATGCCATGAAGCCCAAGGCCTGCAGTACTTTCCTTGCTGTTAGTTTGTTCTGTTTTGTTAATGCCAAGAAGTAGAGAGGAAGTTGTTCTTGTTTTTCTGCAGTTAGGAATGCCATCTGTTTTACTGTGTCCAATTCTGCACCTAAGAAGGTTATTCTTTGGGATGGTATCAGTCTTGATTTTTTTATATTGACCGTGTATCCCAGGGCTTGCAGTAAGCAAATGACTCTTTGTAAGTCTTCGGTTAGCTTGTTTTTGTTGTCTGCTTGTATCAGGCAGTCGTCCAGGTATGGATATATTTGGATTCCCTGAAAGCGATTACTGATGCCAGGCATTTCGTGAACACTCTGGGCGCAGTAGATAAGCCAAAGGGCAATGCTGAGAATTGATAATGCTCTGATCCTGCAAGAAATCTGAGGTATCTTCTGCAATTTGGTCGTATGGGGACGTGCAGGTATGCCTCCTTGAGATCTAGAGTCACCAGCCAATACTCCTTGCCCAGCATGGGAAGAAGTTGCTGTAGGGTCAGCATTTTGAATTTTGGAACAATGATGAATGTGTTTAAAGCGGACAGGTCGAGAATAGGCCTCCAATTTTTCTCTTTTCTTGGTACCAGGAATAGTCTGGAGTAAAATCCCTTTCCTTGTTCCATAGATGGTACCCTTTCCACAGCTCTCATCTTTGCTAATTGAGCTTCTGTCTTTTGATTTGGTGGTAGGTTTGGCATTCCTCTTTTTCCTGGTAAAGTATGGAAATGAAACCTGTAGCCTTGATCTATAGTTTGCAAAATCCACTTGTCTCTTGTGATGTAGTGCCAGTTTTTTGAAAATAAGGCTAACTTTCCGCCTAAGGGTGCTGCTATTTGTTCCCTGGTAGGCGGTGCCAGAGCCAAGTCACTGTGATTGTCCTGTTGCAGTGGTAGTAGTTGTGTCTGTGCCTCGCTGGTTGCTACCTTGCCACTGGCGTCCCCTGTAGGCACCTCCTCTGGATTGATTTCTGCCTCTTGAACGCCTATTCCTGCCTCTCTGTGTTTTAGAGGAGTCTGGAAAGGACCAATTTTTGGAAGGCCAGTTCCTGCTAAACCTTGGAGGCTGAACCTGTAAGAAATCTTTCACTGTTTGTACAGATTTTGCCTTCTCTTCCATTTTCTTCAGTACCTGCTGAGCAGGAGAACCAAATAAACTGACCTTATCCATAGGAGCATCTAATAGTTTTGCTTTAACATGATCCGGCAAGACCTGTTCTTTCAACCATGCATGCCTTCTTATAACTGTGCCAGTCATGGCTGATCTAAAGGAAGCCTCCAGTGCATCATAGCCACATTTTAAAGAATGGTTACTAACCTGCTGAATGTTATGCACCATTTCTAGAACATATTTCTTATCTAAAGAATCATCAGAGGACAGTTTCTTGGTTAACTGATCAAGCATAAACTCCTGGTATTGGATCATATGAAACTGACAGTTCAATGCCCTAGCTGAGAGAGTAGCAGAGGTGTATACTTTTTTACCCCATCTCTCTAAGGACCTGGATTCCCTTTCAGAGGGGAGAGGGTTTTTAACTGAGGTCGAAGCTACTGCCTTAGGTCCCTGGGAGATAGTCTCGGGATCTGCAAAAGGAGCCTTGTATAAATGGTGATGTGTGTCCGGGACCCTGTAGAACCTATCGGGCTTAGCAGGGGCTGGAGGCAAAGTATCAGGAGCAGTGCAAGCATCATTAAATGCATCATCTACAACAGGAAGAACTGGAGGTATAGCTAAAGGCCTATGTTGTGGTAAATGCAAAAAGGTCCTAAGCCTTTTCCTTGAATCTGAGAAATCTTGCCCCTGCCATTGGAATTGCTCTCTCATGGCATGTAAGGTTTCCCCAAAGGAAAATTCCTCTGGTGGAGAGGCAGAAGGAATCGATTCCTCAGCATCGGAGTCTTCATAAGTAGAAAAAGGAGCCTCTGGATGGTCTGTATTGTCTGTATCATCAGAAGAATCATCTGAGGACACTGGCTCAGGGGGCTCTGCGTCTCTTTTCTGGAGGAGGTTGAGAGGCCCTGTCTGGATGAGATTGGGATCCCCTTATTAAAGAGATGAGATCCTCTGCCAGAGTGAGCATTTGGGAACTGGAACTGGAACTGGGCCTGTGAGAGGGGGGCTTAACAGGCACAGACTTAGAATTTTTGGCTGCTTTAGCCCTGGCAAAGGCCTTTATGGACATGGCTGCAGGGGGCCTAGCAGCACCACATGCAGGGGTTGAAACATCCAAAGGGATGGCATCCGATAATTCTTGTGAAACCACAGTAGCCGGTTGAATTTCAGAGGCCGATTCAACCAGGTTAGAAGGGGCCTCGGTAGTAGTCATGGATTCGGCTGAAGATAGAACCGTTTGCTCGGTTTCGGCCGAAACCGAGACACTCGCGGTTTGCTTAACCGCGGTTTCGGCCAAAACCGCGGACCGCGAGTGTCGGTCCTTTTCTTTGCATTTCTTAACTTGTGAAGTCGGAGGATCCGACGGCATTATGTACGCAAAATCTGAGCCGAAAAACTGTTCAGCAAACTCCGACCGACATCTAAGCGTCCGTCGGTTGAAAGAAGCACAGGCTAAACAAGCTGCTACGTCGTGGTCTGGGCCTAAACAAGGTAAGCAGTAAGAGTGGAAATCTTTATGAGGTATTTGTTTCCCACAAGTTAAACAGTTATTCACTTTTTCTGACATCAGCTGAGGCAAGAAAGAGTCCCCAACGGGGTACTTAGCTTTTTAGAAGTCTTCGAAGTAGTATTCGGTAGTAGTAATCTCTGGATCTGACCGACCGGCACTTGCGAACAGCTTCTGCTTCGGGCGCCACGCGGCAAGAAAGACTGAGGAAAATGGCGTCGGCTGATGCCTTTATACCCGAAGAACTGCCGCTATGACGTCGGGTGAAGTGCGACACCAGCCGAGGCCAGACCCAGACTTTGGAATCCGGCCGACCGAAGGGCTGCCTGACGACAGGACAACCCATTTGTAAGGACTGCAGATGCATCCTTGAAGGACATCTTACTCAGGATTCTTTTTAGTTCCAAAAAAAAAAGACAGGGGACTGGAGACCTATATTGGACCTCAGCAGACTAAACAAATCTGCAAAGAAAGAGAAGTTTCGGATGGTCATGCTTCAGTCAATACTTCCCTTCCTAGGGAAAGACAATTAGATATGCTCAATAGATCTCCAGGATGCGTACTACTACATAAAAATGGCCAAGCCATCCAGGGATCATCTGCGCTTCCAGCTGGGAGCCATTCATTACTAATTTCGAGCCCTGCCCTTTGGTCTCACTACAGCCCCCAGAGTGTTCACCAAATGCATGGCAGTGTTCATGGCTCACCTGAGACGTTTATGATTCCAGGTGTTTCTGTACCTAGACGATTGGCTCCTTACCGCCACCACCAGTCATCAACTCATTCAGGCCAGGGAGTCCACTCTGTATTCAGCAAGGCATTACAATAAACTCAGAAAAATCTGCCTTGTCACCATCGCAGCATATCGTTTTTATTGGGGCAGAACTGGACACCACCACCACCACGCTAAGACTTCCAGTAGAGAGTGTCTTACTTCTCCATCAGCATGTCCCCATTCCAATATCCAAAAACAAAGCACCAGCATCAGAAGTTCTGAAATTGTTAGGTATGATGGCAGCAATTCTAGCCATACACCTAGGTCGTATGCACATGCGGATACTACAATGGCTGTTGTTCACTCAATGGTCTTACCAAGAGCTTTCCATGTCTCATAATGATCACAAATTCCTGCAAAAAGGAGTCAGTAGTGGTTGACCGCCCTTCATGTTACGATAGAAGGCCCTGTTGTGCTACCCCCTCCAGCAGCCACAGTGACCACGGATGCTTCCCTGATAGGGTGGGGGGGGGCATTTTCAGGGAAAGACAGCCCAAGGCACATGGACCGATCAAGAGACACATCTGCCTATTAATGTCCTAGAGATGAGTGCAGTACTTCCAGGACTCTCTTCCTCTGGGTACGATTGCGATTCAGATGGACAACATGTCAGTGGTCTGGTATTTGAACAAACAAGGAGGAACCAGATATTACCCCCTTTGTCACGAGGTCCTCAGAGTATGGCAGTGGGCTATTTCCACCCAGCACTTTGTTAGCAATGCACATCCTGGGGAAATCCAACGTGATAGCAGACAAGTTGAGCAGAGCAATTTTATTGCCCCACGAGTGGTCCCTCATGACTAAAACAGCGGACACGATATTCCACAGGTGGGGCCAGCCTTGCTACAAAGTTTTTGCCAGTCACATGAACACCAACTGCAGAAGCCACTTTGCCCTGATTCCCCCTCCAGGAGAAGCCCCAAGGGATGCACTCGTTCATGATTGGCACCCAGGTCTCCTCTATGCATTCCCACCAATCCCATTGATACCAAAGGTATTACAGAAAGCCAAAGCCCTGGGAAGGACCATCATTCTAATAGCTCCCTATTGGCCTCATCAGATTTGGTCCCCCTTCCTTCGACTTCATCTTTTGGAGGACCCCTGGATTCTGGACCCAGTTCCAGACCTTCTGACGCACTCATTGGGGGAATTTCATCCCTCTCTGCAGTCCCTGAAGCTGACATCTTGGCTATTCCAATTCCCATCATAGTCAGGTTTCATAACCTTTCCAATGAGACAAAGCAAATTCTCCTATCATCTCATAAATCCTCTACAAGGAAGCTGTACCTCAGCAAATGGAAAAAATGTTCTATATGGGCCTCTAAAAACAATATTGATCCTTACCAAGCCCCTATGGCCTCTATTCTAGATTTCTTAACCATAATATTCAACAAAGGAGCTGCAGCAGCAACAGTCCATGTTCAACTAGCTGCCATTTCTAACTTTCATCTGGGATTTGAAGGATTAAATATTATGTCACACAAATTATCCAAAGCCTTTCTCCAAGGGACCTTTCATATTAGACATGTGAAATCTCCCTATTCTCCATGGAATCTAATTTTATGCTTTCACACAATTCTTCCGCCATTTGAACCAGCTTCCTCATGTGACCTCAAATTTTTGTCATGAAATACCATCTTTTTAGTGGCCATTACTTCTGCCCGCAGAGTGTCAGAGCTTCAGGCCTTATCCTTCAAGCCTCATCTGATTTTCCATGCTGACAGTCTCTCACTTCGAACAAACCCCTCCTTTTTGCCTAAAGGTTGTACTGAAGCTAATCTTAATCAAATTATTGATTTGCCAGTTTTCTTCCCCACCCATTCCAACAATTTAGAGTACATGCTGCACAAACATGATGTTCACAGACATCTCAGATTTTATTTGGATAGAACAAAAGATTTCAGGAAATCAGACCAGCTTTTTGTTTCATTCTCAGATTCCAGTAAGGGTATGCCAGTGACTAAAACAACTCTGTCTAAATGGTTATCTGATTAGATCACCTTTGCTTATTCAGCTGTCAATATGCCCTTGCAGCATAAAATTAAAGCTCCGTCAAGCAAAGCAGTTTCTACATCATCTGCCTTTTCTGCCAAACTTCCTATTGATAACATTTGCGCAGCAGACACTTGGTCAAATCCTCATACCTTTATCACTCATTACAAAGTTGACAGGGCCTTCTTTGGATCCACATTCCTGAGAAATATACTCCCGTGAGCCACCCAAGGTTGATGGTGCTTGGGACGCTACCCATCAGTAAAGAATGAATGGCAAGATAGAACAACTTCACATAAAGAAGTTATGTATTTACCATAACGTTCCATGTGAGTTGTTCATCTTGTCTTCATTCTTACGTCTCTCCCTCCTATCACCTCCTTGGCTTTCAGAAGCCCAAGGTGCTAGATCCTTCCTGGTCACTCAACCCTTCTATATTTTCTCTCTTATAGAGTTATAGAATGACATATGGTATTATTTTATGCAGCAAACAAGATCTGAGGTAACTCAGGGTGCATCATGGGATAGGGACTTGGCCTTGAGCTACTTGAAATCCTCGAGCTTTGCAGTAGATGCCGACTTGGAGCCGAGGGATTGGCTCCGAACTCATCAGTAAAGAATGAAGGCAAGATGAACAACTCACATGGAATGTTATGGGTAAGTATCCTTGGACAACTACTATATCCAATGCATAGGTCATTGCTGCATTAGCCTAAGCTAAACGGGTACAATATCATAGCTTAGAAAACTAACAAAGGGAAGAGGCCAATAAACTAAGTCTACAGGAGACCCCGAAGAATGGTCCTAGCAAAGACTATTCTGGATCTAGAAGAGGAATCCAACTTGTAAATGCTTTGTAAAAGTGTATACAGAAGACCAAGATGCTGCCTCTAGAACACTTCCAGTCCACCCCTTTCCATAAAGCTGCCAACTTCCTTGTGTATTAGGCCTGAACCCTGCCTGGAAGTGGCTTATGACAGGGAGTGTAACAAAAGCAATAACAAGAGACAGCCACTTGGAAATTATCAGCTTTGACACTGGTTATCTCTTCTGCTTACTGTCACAGGACACAAACAGATGATTAGATTTCCTGAACTCGAGTGTTGGTAGTATCAGCGCTTCCTGTGGACATCCAGAATCTGAGAAGAATCTTTCTATTATTCTTGGGTTCAAGAAAGAAAAATGAGATAAACAGTCTGAATAAAGTAAACTCTGGCTATTTTAGACACAAAAGAAAGAATAATGTGAAAAATGAGGTAAGACTGACTCAATCGCCTGTAATTCAGATACTCTCCAAGCACAGGTCAAAGTAATGAGCAAAACAGTATTCTGTTTTGAGATCATAATTTAAATGGAGAGAATGTAAGCTTTTCAAGTTCAAAATTGAGATCCCAAGGAAAAGGCACCTGTTTCCTAGGTGGACAGATAAGCAACTCCCCTTTTAAACACCCTAACATAAGCATGTTAATAAGTCTACACGATGGGGGGGGGGGGGTGTTAAAGGACAGACAAAAGCAGAAACAAATTCACCTTGACAGATGAATAAGAAAGCCCAGAAGTTCACATAAATTAAGAACCAGCCACCCAAGTCTGAAGAGGGTCCTGGTTTTTGGACTAGCACCATCTAGAAAATCTTTTCTACTTGCACATATGTGATTTTTGTAGCACTTTTATTTGCCTCCTTTAGTACTTGCTATACATCCTCAGAAAAAAGTGCCTAAATGGTATTAAAATTCTATCAAGGCAGCTTACTTGAAGATACTTCAGGTCAGGGTGCGTCAACCAACCCCAGTCTTGTGTGAGCAATTCCAGTCTGTGTGGAAGCTTGTGGTAATTGCCCTTGGCCAAACTGAAAAGAAAGGAGAACCACTGTTGCATGGGCCGAAAGGAGTAGTCACCACCACCACAGTTTTTTGGAGCGTCCTTCTGGAACTTCAGAAGAAATATGAATATCAGTGGAAACATTGGAAAAGTATACAGGAATATTTCTGTCCATGGGAATAAGAGGAAATTTGTCTTCTAGGTCTGCTCCAAGGAGTCCTGATGCAGAATTTCCATAGCTGTATTTTCTGCATGAAGCCTGCAGCATCAAAATGAGCTGAGTTCTCTCTCCCTGGCTATCACAGCTAGTCTGCAAAAGTGGTAGGATCTGGTACTCCCTTGCTTGTTTACATACCACATAACTTTGGTGCTGCCTGTGTATACTTGCATAGTTCCTGGGGACCATAAATGATTCAAGGCTTTAAAAGCGTAACACACGGCCAACATACCTATCCTTTATCTGCTTGTCTGTCTGAAGAGTTCCTCAGAGCTTGCACTTTTACCCCTTTGGAAATTGGACTGCCCGTCAAATCTGATGCATCTCTAGTTACAGAGTACACTGATCTAAGAAAACAGAATGGGTGAACTGGACTGCAAGAGACCTGGTCTATCCTAAGAATTTCCTTTTTACAAATCCTAGAATTGGGATCGGAAAGAACAAAGGGTGCAGATAATGAATCCAGACTAATCTGAGGTACTGCAGTATTTTCATGTGGAGTCTAAGGAGGTGAATCATGAAAATCATAGATGCCATGTATCCCAAAACACTGAGAAATTCCCTTGCAGATGTGTTTGTTTGATTGGAGAAAAACTACTGCCGAGACATTTTTACTTTGGTAGAAGAATCACCTTCCCAAGACACAGCCTAAAAACATCCCAGGCCTTGTAGCTCAGGGGTTACAGCACTGGTCTAGTGAACCAGACTCAAGGCATCTGCTTGCCGTTTAAAGGGAGGGGTTGTCATAGTGGTTAAGGCATTTACTTCATATATATCTATATCTAAATATATCTATATATCTACATCTATACATATCTATATCTGGTTTAGGGTTTGATTCTGACCTCTGGTTACTGGCTGGACTTGCAACAGTCTATAGACTGACAGGTTCATAAGTAAATACTAGGCTATGAAAACGATTCTGTGGGAAGAGATGAGAGATTTCTGAAGACTGATTTGATAACCCAAACTAAGATGATTCTGGACAGTTTGTAAAGACTTTTGACAAATGGAAAAAAAGAGGTTTGCAAATCTAAAATAATCATCCAACTATAGAAAGTTGCAAATGCCTTGAAGCCTGCTGTAAGCAATGACTGGAGCAGGACACTTTGTGACTACCCTTGGTGCTATCTGAAGTCCAAAGACACAAAATACAGTCATGCAAGTAAACGTACCATAATGGTAGATGTTTGACTGATCACTGCTGTAGTAGTCTAGGCTATACAGGTTATAACTTGCATAGAGTATAAAGGCCTTGAAGTTTCAAGGCACTTTCCACATGTTCCAACCATCAGTTTCCTTGAGCTAAGCAGATTAAATATTAGGTTTTGGCACCAAGACCATAGAGCTTTCATGCCAACAGAGAGAGGGAGGCCAAGCCCCGAGAGGACATTGTTAAGAAAAGAAAAATGTAAGTCTACACCCCGGTAAAAGAACAGAACCAAAAATAAAGGGGGAGGGGTGGAAGCAGTGGCTACTGCAGCAGTGATCATTCAAACATCTGTACTATGTTCAGCATTATGATCACTGCTCCAGCAACTCAAGTTATATGGGTAAATTACCATAACTTAAAAGAACTGGAAGGAGGAACAGAAGGGTCCAGGAGCCCTTGGAGAATGGTGCTAGCACAGCCTGTCCTAGACCTGGAGAAAGACTCTCATTTATGTGTTGCAAAATTATGCACAGAGGATAAAGTTGCTGCTTCTAGAATACTCAATCGATCCCTTTCCAAAAAGCTATAGATGAAGCCAAGACCCTGGTAGAGTGAGCCTTGACCCTGCCTGGAATAGTTTTTGTGGTGGTAATAAAACAAGACAAGTATTTGGAAAAGCCATCTGTCTTCCAGGTCTTCTTGCATGATGTCCTGGAACAGAACTTTGCTAATTGTTTTGCTTCCTGTCTAAACAATCTACTTGAGGTGTTCCCCACAGTTGGAACAGATTTTGGATGAACCCGATTCATTTTCCACTCATGATGGTCTGCCATGATTTTGCACTGCTTGTCTGCCATACAGTATTGCTCTGGCAGAACATAACATGCCTGTAGAGTGAGATTGTGCTGTGAAGGTACACCCCATACTAAATGGCCTGTAGAGTGAGATTGTGCTGTGAAGGTACACCCCATACTAACATGGATAGTCTGCACAGGGGATAAAGAATAATTGCGTAAAATCTTACCATAACCAAAGATGTCCTCTTCTATATGCTGCAGTATTCATAACATAAGGGAGTCTTCCTCTGACTAACTCATACATCTTGTCAGTATCTAAAAGTCTTAACGCTACCACAAGGTACGTGCTACACGACACAACATAACACGTACAAGAGCCATAAAGAGATGTCGGGTATAAAGCGGATATCAGCACCTACCTCAGAACTGTATGCTGCCCAAGCACCAGCCCGAGATCCTAGTTGAAAAACATATCCGCAGGAAAACTTGGCATGTATCATGGGGAAGGGGGAACAATACTGCAGCATACAGAGGAGGACATCTTTGGTTATGGTAAGATTTTACACTATGCTATATCCTTCTACTCATATGATACAGTACTCATAAGGGAGAATGCCAAAGCTCAAGCTTGGGACAGGCTGGGAGAAGGAAGAGATGATGCTTTTTATACAAATCCATGCAGAACTGCTCTTCCAAACCCAGCATGGATTTTGAGATGCTTACATTGTTTAGTGAAAGTATGGAGAGAGGACCCGTATAGTTGCCTCCAGTATACAGCCAATGTCCAAACCTTTAAAGAATGTCCCTGCGGAAGAAAAGTACAGTTGTGTACACTTACCATAAATGTAGATGTTAGAGTGTATTCACTGTTGCAGTCATTACATTTGGGTAATCTGCTGGCAGGATGCCCTTATTTGGCCTGATTAACAAAGTCTTGGGTCCTACGTCAGTTGCTGTCCCTTCTTCCATGATGTCAGGTCATCAGGGGTATAAAAACATGCAGCCAATGCCATTACATCAGTTTTTCTTGCCCCAGATGTCAGGTGCCCCCCAAAATAGGAGCAAAAGAAAAAAAAAAAAAATATATATATATCATTTAAAACACAAAAAATATACCTCCAAACAAAAACAAATACACCAAAAAGGCTTTTAAGCATAGTAAAATAAAGCAGAGGTATAGTAAGAGAAAAACTGGGCTGGAGGGAGGGTAACCAGGACTGCAACAGTGAATACACTCGAACATCTACATTTATGGTAAGTGTACACAAATGTACTATGTTCTTAGTGTTTCACTGTTGCAGTCATCCCATTTGGGTAGATTCCCAAAGCTGTGGTTGGGAGGATGGATTTATATAGCATTAGGACCAGCTATAAGGCCCTGCAGGACAGCAGTGGCAAAGCCAGCTCTGGATTAGAGAAGAGAGGTAAATGGTAATGTTTGGTGAACGGTATGAACTGAGCTTCTAGAATGTCTCTGGTAGGAACACCTCTGAGAAAGGCTGCAGAAGTAGATGCTAGATGCAGCCCTGGTGGAATGAGATCTGATCCCCTGGGGGATAGGTTTACCATGGTGCATATAGCAGAAATGAATACAATGGCTTATCCATTTGGAAATAGTCTGCTTTGAAATAGCCTTTCCCTCTGCCCCTGCAGCAAATGCCACCAGTAGTAATTCAGATTTTATTAGAGATTTTGTCCTGTTTAAGTAAAATCTAAGTTGTCTGTGTACATCCAATGAAGGCAGAATCTGCTCCCCCTTGTTCTGTGGATTGGGAAAGAAAGTTGGAAAATAAATGGTCTGATTAAGAGCCACACTGGATACCACCTTAGGCATGAAGGATGGATTGGTCCTGAGAGACACCCTGTCCACATGAAAAATAATGAAAGGCTCCACTGCCATAAGAGCCTGTAATTCAGAAATCCTTCTAGCTGAATTGACTGCCAAAAGGAAAGCTGTTTTTCAGGAGAGAAATTTTAAGTCTGCAGTAGCAGCTGGCTCGAAAGGAGGGAGAGTGAGTTTTTCCAATACAGAATTGAGGTCCCAAGGCAGGGGTTGGAGCTCTCCTGGGTGTTCTTAAGTTTTTGGCCCCTCTGAGATACTGTTTTAGTAGAGGATGAGAGAAGAGGGGAGGTTCTTTGTTGTAATGAGCTGAAATGGCTGAGGTGTGGATTTTTATGGAAGAAAAGAACAGGCCCTTGTGAAGCATCTCAGTTAAGTATTGTAAAATCTGAGGAATATTGGGCACTGCTGTGCTTATTCCTTGTGATTGGTTCCAGGCACAGAACCTTTTCCATTTCTCAGCATGAGATTTTCTAGTACTAGGCCTTCTTGCCTCCAAAATGACATCCCTCACAGGTTTGCTGAGGGATGCTAAGGGTGAATTTAGGTGATTAGCCACGCTGCAAGATATAAAGTTTGGAGCTGAGTGTGCAGAATTTGCTTGTTCTGCTGAGACAGTAAGGTGTCTGAGGCAGGTGCCACGGTGAAAGGTGCGGCACATTGTGCAGGAGTGGGTACCAGTGTTGGCGAGGCCAGTCTGGAGCAATCAGAATCATTTTTGGTTTGTCTTGTTTGACTTTTAGTAGAACTTTGGAAAGCAAAGGCAGAGGGGGAAAAGCATAGACTGACAGGTTTTTCCATCTGAATGATAAGAGCATCCATTTTCCAGGATTTTTTGTGATTAGTTTTTGTGCAGAATTTGTCCAACTGATAGTTCTGGGGTGAGGCAAAAAGATCTATGTCTGGACTCCCCCATTTGTGTCAACATGTTGAAAAATCCATGGTTCCAGTTTCCATTTGTGCGGGTCCATGAGATTTCTGCTTAGTTCGTCTGCCAGAGTCTTCAGCTTTCTTGGCAGGAATTGAGCTTGTAGTTGTATTTGGTAGGTCAAGGCCATGTTCCACAATGCCATGGCTAGTCTGCAAAGGGGGTAGGAGTGTGTACCCGCTGCTTGTTTATGTACCACATAACTGTGGTGTCGTCTGTCTTTATCAGTAATTGTCCTGGATGAAGATAGTCCTTGAAAGCTGTCAGAGCATTCTGTACAGCTAGCATTTCTTTCCGATTGATATGAAGGTGCATTTGATTTGGGCACCATTTGCCCTGAATGCATTTCCCTGCCAGATGAGCCCCCCCAAGCATAAACTGCTGCGTCTGTTGTTAGGGTTTGGGCGGTAGGGAGTGGGGTGAATGGTAGTCCCTTGTTTTGGTGGCAGGCCTCTGCCCACCATAGGAACTCTAGTTGCAGGCAAGGTATGATAGGAATCATCGTTTCCAGGACGTGACAATGTTGACTTCATAAACTTTTTAGTACCACTGAAGTTTCCTCATATGCAGTCTTGCATATGGAATTAGAAGAATGCAGGAGGCCATGAACCCCAAGGCTTGCAGAATTTGTTTTGCAGATAGCAGGGTTTTTGTGGCGACCTGTTTGATGTAAGTTACCAATTGAATTTGCTTTTCTGGCATAAGGTAAGCCATCTGGGCAGTTGTATTCAAGCTGGCACCTAGGAATGTAATTTTTTGAGAGGGCACCGGTTGTGATTTATTTTTGTTTACTGTGTACCCTAGACAAGTTAGAACCCTTTTTACAAACGGCAGATACTTTAGAAGAATGTCCTTGTTTTCTGCCTGAATTAGACAATCGTCCTGGTATGGATATATTTGAATATTTCTTTGCCTGCAAAATGCAATTACTGGAGCCAGGCACCTTGTGAAGACCCTGGGCGCAGTAGATAAGCCAAAGGGCAGTGCAGATAACTGGTAATGCAAGTAGCCTGCTTTGGAGCGGAGGTATCTTCTGCAAGATTCCCTGATTGGGATATGCAGGTAAGCCTCTTTTAAGTCTAGAGTTACCAACCAGGCATCTTTGTCTAGCATAGGAAGTAACTGTTGGAGTCAGCATCTTGAATTTTGGAATGTATGATTTGTCTTTTCTGGGTACCAGGAAAAGTCTTGAATAGAAACCTTGTCCCTTTTCCTCTTCTAGTACTGGTTGAATAGCCCCCATGTTCATGAGGGACAGTACTTGTTTCTGGGCCTCTGCCCACTGATTTGGGGACAGGTCTGGCCATCCATTTGGGATTGGCAACGTGTGGAAATGAAATCTGTATCCCTGGGATACTATATTTAAAACCCATTTGTCCTGGGTTATAAGCTACCAGATTTTTTGCATGAAGTGCCAGTTTTCCCCCCAGAGGGGCGGCTAAAAGGTAAGTGCTTGGTGAGTGTAGAGGGAAGTCATTGAGACTGTTTACCATAGGGAGGTGCCTTGTTGTTTACAGATTTGGAGGTGGAGGCACCCCGTTGTTTTGTTCTAAATTTCCCTTGTGACTGAAACCTGGAGCCTTTAGAAAGTCTGGGTTTGACTTGAGGGGCTCTCGAATGAACTGGAAAGGACCAGTTCTTAGTAGGCCAGTGCCTACTAAATCTTGGAGGTTGCACTTGAAAAAAATGTTCACAGTTTGCATAGATTTAGCTTTATCTTTCATCTTTTTTAAAACTTCTTCAGCCTTATTACCAAAGAGATGGTCCTGCTGTAAAGGAGCATCCAACAATTTTGACTTAACATGATCAGGCAGAGTTTGCTCTTTGAGACAAGCATGACTTCTTAGCACAGACACAGTTACAGCAGCCCTGCAAGAGGCCTCCAAAGAATCAAAACCACATTGCAAAGTATGTTTTCCAACTTGTTCAGCTGAATGCAATAAATCCTGTAAATCTTTATTTTCCACACAGTCAGAAATTAACATCATTTTCTGTTTAAGCAGTCCCATGATATGCTGTTGATATTTAAGCATATGAAATTGACAGTTTAAAGCCCTGACTGTCAAGGCTGCAGAAGTGTAAACCTTCTTACCCCCATCTATCCAGCGCCCTGGAATCTCTATCAGAAGGGGTAGGATTTTTAGCAGTAGAGGCCTTAATGCCCTTGGGACCCTGAGAAATGGTTTCAGGATCTGCAATAGGATTTTTGAAAAGGAATTTGTGGGAGTCAGGAACCCTGTAGTATCTGTCTGGCTTACAAGGAGCCGGAGGCAGAGAATCAGGAGCCATACTAGATTCTGTAAAAACATCAACAATGTCTAGAACAGGAGGTATAGCCAAAGGCCTATGCTGAGGAAGAAGAAAATCCCCAAGTCTCTTTTTAGATTCAGAGAAATCCTGACTTTCCCAGTGGAAATGTTCCCTTAAAGTATGTAAAGTTTCAATTTTCTGCATCAGAGTCTTCATAAGTAGGTATAGAAAAATCCTGCTCATTAGAAGAGTCACAAGAAATAAAATCCTGTTCAGAAGATTCATAATCAATGTCTTGCCTAGGCCTCTTAGAAGGAGGGGGTTGGCTACACCTGATCAGAGTAATTAAATCTTCAGCCATTTTGATCATTTGTTTTTTAGGCATAGGGGCCTGCACATGTGGCCCAGGCGTCAGTTTTTTAGACAGAGATTTAGATTTTGCCTTAGTTTTGAAGATGGTGTCAGTCTAATATACAAATCTGTAGGCCTGAAAACACCCTCAGAAGCTGGTGCCTGCACAGCGGCTCTGGACCCATCTAAGGTAGAGACATCCGTGGGTTCCATAATTGAAGCATCTCGTGGCATACCGGACTCCGAATGGGTCTCAGTAGAGGCCTGCGAATCAGAAGTAGCGGGTATCAGGGGCTGCGAATGCTCCTCCATGAGTACCGGTGAATCGGCGACTGGCTTAGTATAAGCGTCATCAGATTTGGACCTCGACGGCCGCTGTCTTTTTCTTTGCATTTTTAGGTATTCCGGTGTCGGACTGCTAACCGACATTTCTGGATAATTAAATCGTGAGCAAAAATATTTAGAGGCAAAAATATACCGACGTTTAATAGTGAGTTGATTACATTTAGCACAAAACCGACAGCTAGGTACGTTGTGGTCAGGGCCTAGGCAAGAAATACAGTACAAATGAAAATCCTTATGAGGTATTTGCTTCCCACAAGTAATGCAATTATTAACTTTTACTGACATCGGTAAGGAGCAAGAAAAAGTTTCCCCAATGGGGTACTTAGCTTTTAGTTGAAGACTTTGGTTCTGAAACTCGAAAACGAAAATTTCAGGAGTCGGTCGACCGGCACTTGCAAACTGCTTCTGCTTCGGGCACCATGCGGCAAGAAAGACTGATGTAATGGTGTCAGCTGCATGTTTTATACCCCTGACAACCTGACGTCATGGGAGAAGGGACAACAACGGATGCAGGACTCGAGACTTTGTTAATCAGGCCGACTGACGGCAACCTGCCAGCAGATTACCCAAATGTAATGACTGCAACAGTGAAACACGAAGAACATCTGCTCTAGTAGAGTGAGCCTTCATTGGGGAAGTACGGATCTTACCATTAGACAAACAAAAGGAAATAGCTTTAGAAATCCAGGTGGAAATAGTTTGCTTGGAAACGGATTGACCCAGAGCTCTTGGATGGTGAGACAAACTAGATGGTCAGTCTTACTAAAAGGCTTGCTTTTGTCCAGGTATTATCTGAGCTGCCTATGCACATCTACAATATTCTCTCACTGGGACACTGACGGGAAGGAAAAAAAGGTAGGAAGGTTAAGAGACTGATTTAGGGATAACTAATTTACCATTTTGGGCATAAAGGCAGGGTTAGTGCGCAGGGAAAGTCCATCTCTATGAAAGACAGTGAAGGCGGGATTGGACATCAGGGCCTGTAACTCTGAAACCATTCTAGCAGAAGTAATGGCCACTAACAAAACCGTTTTCCAGGTGTAATGCTGCAGGGAAGAGGAGCTTGCTGGTTCAAAAGGTCCCAGTGTAAGCTTCACAAGCACAAAATTGAGATCCCAAGGAGGCGGTATTGGTTTCACTGGCGGTTGGATATGAAGGACACCTTTAAGGAACAGTTTTACCTCTAACCTAGAGGCCAAAGGTGGAGACATAGGCAGACAAGCAGAGATGCTGAAAGATGAGCCTTCACTGTAGAATAGGACAACCCAGCACCCATCAATTCACACAGACAGGACAAGATCACTGGGATATCAACTGACAGCAGTTGTAGGTCCTTTTTTTGACACCAGATGAAAAACATTTTCCATTTGGAAATTTAGGATTTCCTAGTTGTGGGTTTTCTGGCCTCCTGCAGATCTTGCAGCATGTCCCCCGATAAAAGGGATTAAAACCATATCACCCACAAGGTCAGCTTCAGGGTTGACAGTTGTAGATGTACTAGGGTCCCCTTGTCCTGTGTGAGTAGATCCATCCTGTGGGGTAACTTGTGATGATTTCCCCTGACTAGGTTCAGGAGAAGGGGGAACTAGTGCTGCCTTGGCCAAAAGGGAGTTCACCAAATAGGATTTTTGGCCAATCCTGCTGAATCTTTCGAAGGGCCTTTTGTAGAAGAGGCAAGGAGGGAATGCATACAGAAACATCCCCTTCCAAGAGAAAGATAGAGCATCCCTCTTCCAAACCAGGGGATGTGGGACCCTGGCACAACATTTTGGAAGTTGTCTGTTCATGGGGGAGGCAGAGAGATTTATCTGAGGTGTACCACAATGACGGATTAGGTCCAGAAACACATCCCTGTGCAACATCCATTCGTTATTGGGTCAAGGACCTGCTTAAAGAGTTGGCCATTGTATTCTGGGCTGAGGGGAGACAGACCACCTGAAGGGAGAATTGGCTTTGTAAGACATATTCCCAGGCGAGTAGGGCTGGTCTGCACAGAATGTAAGACTTTGTTCCCCCTGCTTGTTGATGCACCAAAGAGCTGTGGTGTTGTCTGTGAACCACCTCAGAAATCCTGGAACTAGGCTGCTTTTTAAGATTTGCAGTGCAAAAACCAGTGCACTCATCTCCTTTACATTTATATGTTGCTGTGTCTGTTTGGGAGACCAAACAACTCTGACCCTCCAGGCTTGAGGAGTTTCATCCCAACTTGTGTTTGAAGCACCCGTGAATCACTCTAGGGAAGGAAGGGGTGGTTGCAGAGGTAGGACAAAATTTTAGTTTACCTGCAGCATGCAACAATCTAACTCTCTTTTTATGCAAGGAACGACTGGGATCAGAAACTCTACAGGATGCAAGTGTTGCATCCATACAGTTCTTAAATAGCACTACACTTCCTTATGTGTAGTCTTGCTAAGGGTATCATGGGGATAGTGGATGCCATGTACCCGTGGAGACAGAAGTCGTCCCTGGCTGTCAATGACTGAAGAGGAAGGATGCTCTGAAAATAGAAGTCAGGAACAAGACCTTCTGCATGAGAAGAGGCGCTAACATTTTGTTCGTTTGTATCCTGCATCCCAGGAAAATGTGATCCTGCGAAGGAGTGAGAGAAGACCTCTGGAAGTTTATAGTGAACCCAAAACTCTGTAGATGGGCAATAGTGAAGGAAAGGTTTTCCTGAAATAGTTCTGGGGACTGTGCCTACATCAAAAGGTCATCTAGGTAAGGGAAGATTTGAATTCCCCTGCATTCGGCAAAATGCTATGACAGGAGCCAAGGATTTTGTGAAAACCCTTGGTGCCATAGAGACCCCAAAAAGCAAAGCACAAAACTGAAAATGCGAGGAAGCAACAGAAAAACAAACTGAACAGTGGGTAGACAGGAATGTGAAGATAGGCATATTTTATGTCTAGGGACACCATGAATGCCTGGGGAAGAAGAGAAGGTAAAGTCATCACATGAAAGAAAGGGACTTTGAGAAAGGTGTTTAAATGGGAAAGGGTCCAGGATGGGTCTCCAATGGCCATCCTTTCTGGGGGCCAGGAACATCCTGGAGTAAAATCTCTTTTCTGTTTGGGAAGTGAGAACTTCTTGGATAGTCCCCTGAGAGATCAGGTCTGTGATTACCTGAGGAAAGAAGCTCAATTGATCTTGGGGGGGGGGTCCCTCTGAATAAGGGGAATTTTTTCCAAACCATGAAATACCCTGTTTTGATTATGGAGATGACCCTAGAGTCCTGAATAATCAGCTTCCAAGCAGCAAGAGATATGCTGCAACAAAGACAAGGGAGTGGATGGCCCTGGTGGCTGGCAGTCAGACTGCCTGGCTTAGGTTGTGACTGAAAGGACCATTTTGGAGCAAGGGTGGAAGGCACAGACTTTGAAGGCTGATTTTCTGGGCCCCCTCTTACTTTTAGAGGACAGGGATGGCTTTCTTACAAATGCAGTCTTAACAAATTCCCTTGAAACTGTGGAACTGGAGATACAAGAATGTGTTTAAGGTCCGGTAACTCTCTTCCTTTCTCCTGAAGAGACTTGAAGAGTTCTGCTGTTGAACTCCCAAACAAGGCTTTGTTATCCAAGGGTGCATCCAGCAATTTGGCCTTGAAATCTTCTGGCAGAGGTTGTAGCCTAAGATAAGGGTATCTTCTAAGGACCGACCCAGTGGCAGCTGCCCTAACAGAGGCATCAGCAGCATCATAACTGCACTTGGAGTGCCTAATCACTTGTGCAGAACAATTAAGAATAGCTGCTAATTTAGATTTTGCTGGGGAATTTGGGATGTCTGCCAAAACTTTCCCTGCATCAACCAGAACAGCCAGGGAGTACTTTGCCATGTGGGTCTGATAATTTATTGCATGGAAGACCAAAGTGGCAGGTGTAAACCTTCTTTCCCAAACATTTCATGACCTTACTCCTCTTATCAGAGGGTAACAAGGAATTGGATGGTTGCAATTTTAAAGCCTTATCCATAGAAACTGATATGGTAGCTGGATCAACAACAGGAGCCTTCAAAAGAAACAGTCCTCAGGTACGTTACAGAGCCTGTCTGTATGCTTGGGGACAAAAGACAGAGTTTGGACATTTGGAAGCAGCCAAGAAAACATCCAGAAAGGCAGGCAGGACTGGAGGGATAGCAGGAGGGGATGGAGAATCCATCTGCAAGAGGTCATAGTACTACTTATGAATGTCTGAAACTTGGAAGCAGTCCCACTTGAAATAATCTTTCATTTTGAGAATAATCTCTCCAAAAGAGTTGTCCTCCCCAGGGGAATCTATCATTAGATTCCTCCACTAGGGAGTCATACCCTAAGGAGAAAGCCAACTGGGTGGAGTAGGCTAAGGATTCCTCTCCAGAGGAATCCTCCTCCTCTGAGGAAGTGTCAACAGCTGTCCTTTTGAAGGTTGTGGAAGGAGGGAAAGGGCTGCATAGGAACAGGAGGAGGAGGAGATTGTCGAAGGGCCACAAAGGCATTAATGAGGCTTTGAGGAAAAATCTTGCCAATCAGGGGATGCTGACGTGTAGCAGGAGACATACATTTAGTTTTAGCGTTTTTCTTTTTGGGGCTTCCATATGGTGAAAGGTGGAAGAACCGGACATCGTCCTGCACTCAACAATATTGGACAGCACATCTGTCACTGCACTGTGACTTCTGTGATGCCACGAGGACCTTTGGAGATAATAAGCCTGGGTTCCCCTCTATCTCCCTGATCGGACACCTGCCTCCCTCCCTTGTGGACATGCCAGCAGACTCCTTTGGAGCTTCCACTGAAATACTTGCCAAAGACCATTTCCAACATGGTCTCCCGGCCTACACCAGCATCAGGAGAAATGACCAGAAGAGAGGGTGCAGCTAAAGGTTCAGGCCATGATTTTTTAGCCTTCTTTGATGCAGTTCATCCAAACTGCCCAATGTCACATCCATCTCCCGTGCTAGGCGCTTAAGGTGCTGCAGTTCTAAGTACAATTTTAGAGAGGCTAGCTGACTCCTGAGGGTCTTGGGGATGAAGGACTTATAAATAGTGGACTCGGTGTGGTCATGGTCTGGGCATAGACAAAAGAGGCAAAGTTCATAGGTATCTTTATGTGGAATCTGTCTCACACTGACACTTACCCTCCTAGCTGACATGAAACCAACAAACAAGCAGCAGCATTTTTTTTTAAGAAAAAACCCCAATGGGTACTTATCTGGTAAGTGGAACACAACAGTTTTGGTGAGTGAATGTCTGCAGCAGGCAATCGGACAAGTGGCAGAAAAGTTCTGAGGCAGGTGTGTGCTTACGTCCACTTTATACCAGACTTTTCTTTATGGCCGACGTAAGCGTTATATTGTGAGGGGTAGCATGTACTTTGTGGTAGCATTAAGACTTCTGGATACTGGCCAGACACACAAGTCAACCAGAGGCGGACTCCTTTATGTTATGAATACTGCTGCATATAAATAGGACAACATCTGGCTTCTTGCCTATGTACCACATCACTGTGGTGTTTGTAAAAACAAAGTGGTCCTGGAGACCAAAATGACAGAGTCGGGAGCATAACAGTTGGCATCTCTTCTATGTCCATGTGTTTTGGTGCATCATTTTTGTCTGAGACCCTGCATACTGTTTCCCCAAAGTCTGAGGCATCCATTGTGACAAAGTGCTTTGGCGCAACAGGGGAGAATGGGAGACTGACTTCTTAGAAATTTGAAGTCTCCACAACACAGTCTCTCTTTACAAATCCCAAAATTATTTGGAAAGTCAGTGTGTCGATGCCAAGACTAACAATTAACAAAGTCTTGGGTCCTACGTCAGTTGCTGTCCCTTCTTCCATGACGTCAGGTCGTCAGGGGTATAAAACATGCAGCCGATGCCATTACATCAGTTTTTTTTGTCCCAGATGTCAGGTGCTCCCAAAATAGCAAGCAATTACATGGTATGGAACACCCCCAGCAAAAAGCAAATACACATGATATAAGATATGCCAAACTAAAAAAAGATAGATAAAAGTAAAGAGAAGTCAGGGGGCTGGAGGGAGGGTAAGCAGGACTGCAACAGTGAATACACTCGAACATCTACATTTACGGTAAGTGTACACAACTGTACTATGTTCTTCGTGTTTCACTGTTGGCAGTCATCACATTTGGGTTGATTCCCAAAACTAAAGGAAGGGTGGCAGTAGTTAAGCATTAGGGCTGGCAATCAGGCCCTGTAAGACTGCTGTGGCAAATCCAGCTCTAGATTTAGAAAAGAGAGGTAAGTGGTAATGCTTGGTGAAAGTGTGTACAGAACTCCAGGTTGCAGCTTCCAGGATGTCCCTGGTAGGGACTCCCCTGAGGAATGCTGTAGAGGTTGATGTAGCCCTAGTGGAATGTGTTCTGATCCCCTATGGGGTAGGTTTCTCATGGTGTTTGTAGCAGAAATGGATGCAGTGTGCTAACCATTTAGAAATTGTTTGCTTTGAAATGGCCTTGCCCTCTGCCCCCGCCGCAAAGCTGACTAGCAGCTGGTCAGATTTTCTGAAAGGCGTTGTCCAGTCCAGATAGAACCTGAGCTGCCTGTGCAAGTCCAGGGAGTGCAGGATCCTTTCCCCTTTATTCTGAGGATTAGGGAAAAAAGTTGGCAAATGAATGGATTAGTTTAAAGCCACACTAGATACCACCTTGGGCATAAATGATGGGTTAGTCCTGAGGGAGACCCTGTCCGCATGGAAGATAATGAAGGGTTCCATAGCCATAAGGACCTGCAATTCAGACACTTGTATTTCTGATGCAGCTGTCTCAGATGGATTCATGCTCTTTTCCATATACATTTTCCTTCTGTTTTTAGGAGGGCATCTTCCATACTAGTCTCAGGGTCAGATAACATGGGTGACTTCTGCAATGAGGTCAGACAGTTCAGGATGGTCAGGTTTTGGTTTGAAGCCCTGACAAATTTCACTTTGAAATCTCATCTAAACTAAGATAACAAATGCAGTTATTTTGGATATGTTTAAAATTATTCTGCCTCTTTTGCTGTATTAAGCATAAGTGATAATGCCCTACACCTTTTATGAAGGTCAAATGCCATGCAGAAGCTTGTTAAAAAAAAAAAACAAATAGACTAACGGATCCTAACTCCCAGTCTCAAGCAGAAGTCACCAATGGGGTACTTATATGCTTATGCTTGTATCCGAGGCCTAAGCTGATGGACAACTGGATGCCTGGTTCTGGCACACATTGTACATTCAGTAATGTAGCAAGAAAGAATTGAAGATGCTGCACGCAGACATCAGCTTTTATATGAGTTACACAAGGACGTTTGAGGTGAAGATGTTAGTCCAGCCAAGTGGAAAGGGTGCTGAAATCTGAAAATTTAGCCAGATAGCAGACCTCAGTCAGTGGCAGAGTTTCCTAACACGATGACTGCAACACTGACTACATTAAGAATAAAGGTAGTGGATCCCATCAAATGCTATGGCAAGTAAAACATAGTTGACATCATTCTAAGCATACAGTTTTAAGTAAAGCAGATCTCTCTATCAAATGCTCTAAGCAAGTGAAACTGTATTTTTAAAATAAACAGTCTGCATTTAGCTACTGCCCAGCAGAAATAATAAATGAAGGAGTTGTTTACTCAGCTGCAGAACTGGTTATTCTGGGTAAAATGTCCAGTATAGCTCCTCTGCTCCAATCTGACCAATTGGCAGGCACAACAAACTTCATAGCAAAAACCCTGTCAAGGTCCAGTCTTTTAGAGGCTGCAACCAAAATAATATATGATTGCACTGAAAATCTAAAATGACATAAATGGGAAAAATTAAACCACGATTTTCCAAAAACAAATCTGTAGAAAGGCTCACCTTCCTGAAATGACCCTGTGACATGTCATAACCAAATGTCGGATACTTATAAAGGCCAACAAAAAAATTGATACTATATAATGTCAGTAAGGATGCATAGATTACTATAATTTTTATAGGTTTACTAGGCTAATGACCACAAGAACCTTTTTAAGCCTAGCCATGCATCCCAAATCTCTGACAAGTTCTCATACTCTTGATAAGTGTAAGCATGGGCCTGGGACATGAACCATTAACAGGTTACCTGTTTGCATCCGAGACATAGGTGCCAAACCAGGGATGAATTTCCAGTTTCCCATCCAACTGTCCAAGTTGCACTTGAATTGGATCACGGAGGAACTCTGCATCACATGGATGAGGAGCCTGTTCCGTAGACAGGGTGGTCTCTGGGATACATACCAGTCTCTCCAGCAGGTCCTATTTATTTCACAGGCAAGGTTTAAGTCTTTAGAATGGCTAATTCTGGTGCTGTTTGTTTTGCGGATATGTAGGAGGTCCATCAGAGTGGGGTTTGACAATGCCCTGCATGCCAGGCATAGGTCTCCCATCAAAAGCCTGCAGGAGACAGAATACAGGGGACAGGGCCTTGAGGTGGTCTGCATAGGACATATTACTTATGCCCTGTATTCTTTTAGTGAGGAATCTCTGTGAATGTTCCAGTTGTTGGATATGCCTGGGTAGATACATACCAAAGGGGGCATTGTACTCAATGATAGGTCTGATGAATGCCAAATACAGTGGAACAGTGACTTCCTTGGACTTAGATGCCATACCTTTGTTTATACGTTGTGCAACATAGAATGATTTCCTCACCGCTGCAGACATGTAATGATCAAAGGCTAGATTACTATCTGTGTATGTCCCTAAGTCCCTGACTACTGGGTCAAGTCTATGGTATGTGTTGTCAATATGATAGTTACCAGGGATGGATGACTTCCCAAATGATACTATTATGCATTTCTTGGCATTAGTTTTAGTCCAAGACTCTGACACCAGTTGTTTGTCTGTGTCAAGCCCTCCTGGAGAACATTTGTGTTAGTGTGCAATTCAATGACAGCTCCTAATTTGCAGTCATCTGCAAATTTAGTCAGCCAGAAACCACTGACATTGGCCTTGACTTCTGAGAAGTAAATGCCAAAAAGGAGTGGTCTAAGGACTGATCCCTGAGGGACACCACTTGTGATTGGCCTCTTTGTAGAGGTGGACTTCCCAGTTCTAACTTCCTGGGTCCTGTCTGTGAGTCAGTTGGCTATCCAGCGGGTGACATACGGGTTTGTACCTAACCTCGAGTTTGTCAACAATGCCAGAGTGGGGTATTGTGTCAAATGCCTTGGCCAGGTCAAGGTAGACAGTGCGAACGATTTTGCCCTTTAACTACTAATTCCACCATGGTGAGCCTTATTTTGTGCTGGGATTCATCTTACCTTCATTGCTGACTGCAGCTACCAAATGACTGCCGCAAACAATATTCAATTTCCCTTCCAACAATACTCTCCTCTCATTCCCAGAAGACGACAGATTTACTGCCAAGTATCAGATGAAATTAGCTAAGTTGTCCACACTTACGACAGGCAAAAGTCACAATCAGACATCAGTCACATCAACCCACATTGACCTTTGTTGGACAGTCAGTAGAAGCTATCCATCAACCTTACCTCATCCATAAATACAAACTCAGAATCATCTACCACTCAAACAGTGGGAAATATCACACTGCAACAATGTGCCTAGCCATGCAAAACTTTTTACTGCTGCTATCTATCAATGGTCAAGCGAATAAATCAGGCATCATTCCATGTACCCAGATACTTCCTCTAACACATCATGAAGGTTAACACTACCCACCGACATATAATGGCATTTCTTGGCAAGGCGACAATCAGTAAATCTGGGCAACAACCCCCAACACAAAGAGAGAAGGGGAGCTCGAAAAGACTCAGGTAAACAAGTTCCCCCTCCATGAATCAAACTATCAAAAATGTTGAGCTTACTTAACTTCTATCAGTACTGCAGAGGGACACCTTGTCATTGTATCATTCTCTGCTTACTGTTCGCAGTACGTTTCCCTCATGCATACAGACCACAAAGTCTGCCATCAGACATTATGCTGTGTTGAAGTGGGGCATCACCAATGAAGGTGAGCTGTGTTTACATGGGTATCTTGGCTATAACAGCATTTTCACTTTTTGGAGCCTAATCAGACAACTGGTGGCAATGTGGAACCTTAATTTACCACAAAAGCTACATATGCCTCTACTGCAATTGACTTGATCTGAAATCTTACAGCTATACAATTTCTAAAACTTCCTCCGATACTAGAAAACCTCTATCTGATAAGCAGTCTTTCACCTTCAAATTTGAATTCTACATGTAAAATGTGCCAAATTCCTTTGGAGTTTGTGCTGATGTCACATTTTTACAGCTAAATCAGATACACATTACCAGGTTATACTGTATATGCCAGCCACCATTTGGAATAGTATAAAAAAGCACGGTCAGGCTTGAGCAAAATGAAATTTCATTACCTAACAACAGCACACTATAGCATGAAAGGATCTCAGAGTGAATTACATTCACAGCTGCAATGATACTTCACAAATTAAAAGGTTTTTTTTTTACCTCATTTTTCAAATAACTGAATGGTTTCAAATAAATTAGGCCTACGCTTTCCAGCATTATAACTATGATAATGTAACTAAATGGAAGACTAATATGGTACAATCTCTAAAAATAATTCACACAAATTTTCTCTCTCTGTTTTTATTATTGCTTTTTATACATCAGAAAAATTAAAGCACACTGCAGTGCTAAGTCTGGCTTAAATAATGCCGGCCCAAAGAGGAACATAACTGAAAGTTCAAGTCTGCTACCATTCAATATGAATTATAGACATGGGGTTACACAGAGCAAACTGATTTTTTATGCCAAGCCCATGCTTCCAACTATAATCCTACAAAACAACGCTTCTTTTCTGGTTAGCAAAACAAATAGTCACCTCATATAGAAGACTGGTCCCAATATCTTAACACATGATGACTCAATATTCCTACAGTTGCTCTGCCCATCTAATCATGCTTCTTCTAGATACTTATTACTGCATCTTTTCATTCCTTTCAGGAAAGCACTATTGACAGAAATGACACTAGCCTGGCTAACCTCATACCCATATCCCAATTCAGAAAAAAAAAAAAAAAAAAGATTACCAGAATATGGCCTGGTACCATGTAGTCTTCTGCACATGTTTACTGTTCACAGCCTTTGGCACTGTACTACTGCTGCAATAGTATTAATTCTTTTACAAGCTCAAAGAATAAACTGCACACTATTACATTTTTCATCAAGTTTACCACTGGTAACATATTTGTGAAGTGCAAACATGCAAAATGGATCAGAAGATTCAACAAGTGCAGCAGTTTGATGAACTTAACATGCTGCATGCTAAAATCATATTGTGCAACGGCTGCAAGTGTGCTGACCAGCCACTTTTAAAAACATTGCTGGATTAACAAGTTTTGTTTACTCAAATGTTATTAGGTGGACAGTTTGAGATTAAAAACTTTTACCCCTGTTTATAGAAAAAGGCAAAAAATAATGGCAGGCAAAACACTTTTACCAAGTTTTAAGGAGAAAAGTGCAATGCCGTAGGTAAGATAAACTAGAACACAATTATTCCAAGATGAATTTGAATAAAATTTTTCTAAATGGCAATCTTAAAAAAAATCTATGATATAAAACCAGTACTATGCCATATCAGTACATTAAAACAGGCAGGGTTTACATACACTTGGTTCATAGCTGCAACATACAATTACTGATTAAACTTAACTTACAAAAGTCTCAGTTCAAACCAAAATGATATTAGCAGCAATAATGTCAATTAAAAACAGAATATTAACCTATATTAAGTTATGAAAATACAGATTTGACATTGCAGTAAAAGTGCTGTTCATATTTACATGGCATATTATAAAATGTAACCTACTGTGGTTACTTAAAATAGGAAGGCATACAGTACAAAATACAAAACAAAATAACTGTTGGATGAAAGCTGTGCTTCTGTGCATTAAGCCATTTAACATAAGGCAATGGAATGAGTCAACCAGATTTTCATTTTAAAAAAAATGCTCAAAAATTATTTTTTTTTAACTTTTAGATATGACAACATACCCTAAAATATGACAACTGTACAAAACAGTTTTAAATTGCTTGATAATGTGTTCCCTTTTGTACATTGTAGCCCACATACTACAGATACTGAAAAGGATGTCAAATAAATGTTTACAGAGGCTGGTATACATACAAATGCACTTAGTATGATAAATCCAGTCCACTTAGACCAATTCAGCTTGGATGAAATGAAGAGCTCTATTTACAACAGTACATGGTTAAATAATAATCGCAATAAAGGATCATTATATAACTGGATTATTAAATAAGACCTCTCCAGTTCAACAAATTAACTTGCATGCTATGGCCGTTTTCCATGCCTCACTGTTTTTTATGCATTTTAATTAAAAGAGGAAGATCTAGGCTGAGACTTCTTGTATGCTTATTGCTTGTACAGTATACAAATCAGGCAAAAAATTATCGTGCAAGTATTTTAATTAAATTTGCACACATTTCAAAGAACTCAATTGTGTGGCTGCCAGGCCTTGGAGGTGGGTCTGATGTGGAAGAGTCAAATGAGGAAGTTAAAGATGAGGTCAAAGACCCATCAGATGACCGTCCTTGCAAGTCAGAATCAGATTCATTCTTCTGATAGGATCGATAGTTACCAATAGAACCAGATCTACGTGGAGTGGCAGTTCCGGATTTTGCTTCATGTATTTCGTCTGTACAAACAAAAGACAGTTAGTGGCTACAGATGCTATGATAGCCTTCCAGTAATCATCAACAAAAAGCAAACCAGGCTAGCATTAAAAAGAATTTTACTTTGCGACAGTGATCAGCTAAAACAATACACCATCATGTAAAACACAAACATACTTCAAGGTCTAAAATCTCACATTCAAGGAAATAATACCTCACACTAGTCTGTTGTGGCTCCATGAGTTTTAAAGCCAACTCCTTGGCACAGTGTGTGTGTGTCCTGACTACAGCACATATGACCCAAGGTTAAACAAAGGCTTGGCAGCTGTTGGACATGACATGGGGGAGAACAGCGTGTATGAGCAGAGTGCACTCTTGTATACCCTCCATGGCTGAAATCTCAGTAGAGAGCTCTACTCACATAGTGATGGGTGCATGACTATACTGCATGCAGAGGCATAGATAAACACAGCAAGGATTCAAAGCACACCAACCTTCCAGGCATAACTGGACATGTACAGGGGAGGTGAGAGCTGAACAGTATCTTGGTATCCCAGCACACAAATCCAATACCAGGTTAGCTTGATGCTTACCTCTGAAAATAAATACTATAGGGTTCTTGCCCATGGCAAAGAATGAGTTCAAAAGAAGCCGAGGAAGACATAGTGCAATAGTCAGTGCAAGAAGCCTGGACAAAAAAAAAAAAGAAAGTAATCTAAAATGTAAGATAAGTTCTTGATATGCAACTAAAGTCAACAAGTAGACTAAAAAGTACAGTTGTGTACCCAACATAAATGTAGATGTTCGAATGTATTCGCAGTCATTACACTTGGGGTTATCCTGCTGGCAGGCGACATGTAATCGGCCCGAGTTCCAAAGTCTTGGTCCGGCGTTGGTTGCTGTCGCCTCTTCCCTGACGTCAGTGCGCCAGGGGTATAAAAGTTGCAATCGACGCCATTTTCTTCAGTTTTTCTTGCCCCAGATGTCAGGTGCCCCCAGATATGAAGGCACCATGCATATGTCAGTAAAAACATTTTCCTCTTCTAAAAGCAAATAAACCACATAGGTTGTACAGAGTTGAGAAGTACAGAATAGTCCCAGCAAAGATGGTGGGTGGGTAACCAGGACTGCAACAGTGAATACACTAACATCTACATTTATGGTAGGTACACAACTTTACTATGTTCATCGTGTTTCACTGTTGCAGTCATTACACTTGGGCAGAATCCCAAAGCTGAGGTAGGGTGGCTGGGTCTAGATTGGATTTGGCGAGGCTAACAAGCCCTGCAGGACTGCAGTGGCAAAGCCTGCTCTGGACTTAGAGTAGAGAGCAAGGTGGTAATGCTTGGTAAAAGTATGCACTGAGCTCCAGGTTGCAGCTTCTAATATGTCTTTGGTTGGTACCCCACTGAGGAAAGCTGCTGAAATGGCTGCTGCTCTGGTAGAATGAGGCCTAATGCCCTTAGGCACAGATTTGCCATGTTGTGCATAACAGAAGCGGATGCAGTGCCCTATCCATTTGGAAATTGTCGGCTTTGTAATAGGTTTTCCTTGTGATCCTGCAGCATATGCTACAAACAGTTGCTCAGTTTTCCTGAAAGCTTTTGTTTTGTCTAAGTAAAATCGTAGCTGCCTGTGTATATCCAAAGAGTGCAGAAGTCTTTCCCCTTTATTCTGGGGATTTGGGTAGAAAGTAGGCAAATGAACAGTTTGGTTTAAGGCCACATTGGAGACCACTTTTGGCATGAATGTTGGGTTCGTCCTTAGAGAAACCCTGTCCTGGTGAAAAATGAGGAAAGGTTGCACAGCCATCAATGCCTGTAACTCTGAAACTCTTCTTGCTGAAGTTATTGCTAGGAGCAGAGCAGTTTTCCGTGACAAGAATTTTAGATCAGTTGTGCTGGCTGGTTCAAAAGGAGGCAGTGTCAGTTTTTCTAAAACAAAATTGAGGTCCCAAGTAGGTACTGGTGCTCTCCTAGGGGGTCTTATATTCTTTGCCTCTCTGAGGTACTGTCGTAGTACAGGATGTGAAAAAATAGGAGGATCCGTATTGTAATGAGCTGAAATGGCAGAGGCATGGATTTTAATAGAAGAAAAAGATAGGCCTTTGTCCAACATCTCAGTGAGGTATTGTAAAATCTGAGGCATATTAGGGACCAGTGGGTCGAGCCCTTGTGCCTGGTTCCAAGCACAAAATCTCTTCCATTTTTCCGCATAAGATTTCCTAGTGCTGGGTCTCCCGGCTTCCAAAATTACATCCATAACAACTTTAGAGAGAGGTGCAGTCTGAGTGGCTACATTATCTGCCATGCTGCCAGGTTTAAGGTTCTGAGTTGACTATGCAGAATCTGATTGTTTTGAAGATGAGGGATTTGAGGTAGAGGCCAAGGCAGGCCTTGGGACAAAATCTTTAGGATTGGGTACCAGTGCTGGCGTGGCCAGTCTGGTGCAATCAGGATAATTTTTGGCCTCTCTTGTCTAACTTTTAGAAGCACCTTGGTAAGAGGCATCGGAGGGAAGGCATAGACTGTCAGGTTTTTCCAGTTGAAAGATAGAGCATCCACTTTCCATGCTTGAGAGTGATAAGTCCTTGTGCAAAATTTTTGTAATTGGCAATTGTGAGGGGAGGCAAATAGATCTATGTCTGGGTGTCCCCATTCCCTTGTTATCATGTTGAACACTTGTGGATTTAGCTTCCATTCGTGAGGATCCATGAGATTTCTGCTTAGTTCGTCTGCCAGTGTATTTTTTTTTCCTGGCAAGAATTGTGCTTGCAGATGTACCTGGTAAGTCAGTGCTGTGTTCCACAAAGTCATGGCTTGTCTGCATAGGGGGTAGGAATGTGTGCCCCCTTGCTTGTTTATGTACCACATAACTGTGGTATTTTCTGTCTTTATTATTAATTGTCCTGTATGTATTAAGTCCTTGAAGGCTGTCAGGGCATTCTGTACAGCTAGCATCTCTTTTTGATTGATGTGAAGATGCATTTGTTCCTTGGGCCATGTGCCCTGTATACATTTTCCTGCCATATGTGATCCCCAGGCGTAATCCGATGCATCCATTGTTACTGTTTGCCTGGCTGTAGGTAAGGTGAAAGGCTGTCCCTTGGTGTGGTGACAGGCCTGGGACCCATCATCGAAACTCCTGTTGTAGGCAGGGAATCAAGGTTATGATTGTCTCTAGGCTGTGACAATGCTGAGTCCAAACACTTTTTAGATACCATTGTAATTTCCTCATATGCAGTTTAGCATATGGAATTAGTAGAATGCAAGATGCCATGAAACCCAGGGCCTGCAGATTTTTTCTTGCAGGGAGCTGGGTCTTTGTTGCCCTCATTTGAAAGTAATGAGTCAGTTGCCTTTGTTTGTCTGGCGTGAGATAAGCCATCTGGGTAGTTGTATTTAAACTTGCACCGAGGAATATTATCTCTTGAGAGGGCACTAGTTTTGATTTCTTTTCATTTACTGTGTACCCTAGGCAAATTAGTAATCTTTTTACAAACTCCAGGTGCTTTAGAAGAATGTCCTTGCTCTCTGCTTGAATAAGGCAGTCGTCCAAGTAGGGATATATCTGAATTCCTTTTTGCCTGCAAAATGCAATTACTGGTGCCAGCATTTTGTGAAGACCCTGGGTGCAGTAGATAAACCAAAGGACAGTGCAGAGAATTGATAATGCATTGAGCCTGCTATAAATCTGAGGTATCTTCTGCACAACTGTCTGACTGGGATGTGCAGGTATGCCTCCTTGAGATCCAAAGTAACTAGCCAAGCCTCTTTGCCCAGCATGGGCAAGAGTTGTTGCAGTGTTAACATTTTGAATTTTGGAACATCCAGGAAAGTACTTAGGATTGACAGGTCCAGTATTGGTCTCCATGCTTTGTCCTTTCTGGGTACTGGGAAAATTCATGAGTAAAATCCTTGGCCCTGTTCTTCTTGTGGAACATTTTGAATAGCTCCCATACCCATAAGAGCTGCAATTTGTTTTTGTGCCTCTGCCCATTGGTTTTGTGGCAGGTCTGGCATACCTTTTGGTTTTGGAAGCGTGAAACCTGTACCGTTGAGAAACTATATTCAACACCCATTGGTCTTGGGTGATCATGTGCCAATTTTTTGAGAAAAGTGCTAGCTTTCCCCCTAGGGGTGCTGTCAACTGGTAAGAGCTTGGCATTTGCAGAGGGAAGTCATTGTGACTGTTTCCTATAAGGTTGTGATTTGTTTTCTCCTCCTTTGGGGGCCGAAGCACCCCATTGTTTAGGTCTGTAGGAGCCTTGGGGCTGAGATAGTACAGTTTTGTACCTACCATAAATGTAGATGTTCGAGTGTTCACACTGCTGCAGTCATCACACTTGGGTTATCCTGCCGTCAGGCGGTCCCGCAGTTGGCCAGAGTTCCAAAGTCTTGGTCCGGCGTCGGTGCTGTCGCTTCTTCCCTGACGTCAGTACGCCAGGGGTATATAAGATGCATCCAACGCCATTTTCTTCAGTTTTTTCTTGCCCCAGATGTCAGGTGCCCCCAAGTAGGTAGGCAAAACATATAAAATAAAAACAATACCTTCAGTCACAAGAAAATACACCACAAAGGTTGTATAGGATAGAAAGGTATAGACAAGGCCAGCTAGTTCAGAGGGGATGGAGGGAGGGTAACCTGGACTGCAGCAGTGTGAACACTCGAACATCTACATTTATGGTAGGTACAAAACTGTACTATGTTCATCGTGTTACACTGCTGCAGTCATCACACTTGGATAGAATCCCAAAGCTAAGGTTGGGTGGCTGGTCTATAAAGAATTAGGATTGGCTATGAAACCCTGCATAACTGCAGTGGCAAATCCTGCTCTGGATTTAGAGTAAAGAGGCAGGTGGTAATGCTTGGTAAAGGTGTGCACTGAACTCCAAGTTGCAGCCTCCAAAATTTCCTTGGTAGGTACTCCACTGAGGAAAGGCCGCTGAAGTGGCTGTAGCCCTGATGGAATGTGGCCTAATGCTATTTGGGACTGATTTCCCATGCTGTGTGTAGCAGTAACGAATACAGTGTCCTATCCATTTGGATATAGTCTGCTTTGAGATAGCCTTGCCCTGTGATCCTGCAGCATATGCTACAAACAATTGCTCAGTTTTTCTGATAGCCTTTTTGTCCAAGTAGAAGCGTAGCTGCCTGTGTATGTCCAAAGAATGCAGAAGTTTCTCCCCTTTATTCTGGGGGTTTGGATAAAAAGTTGGCAAATGGATGGTTTGGTTAAGAGCCACACTAGATACCACCTTTGGCATAAAAGTAGGGTTTGTCCTTAAAGAAACCCTGTCCTGATGAAAAATTATAAAAGGTTCCACTGCCATTAATGCCTGTAGCTCTGACACTCTTCATGCTGAAGTTACTGCCAGGAGCAGAGCTGTTTTCCATGATAAAAATTTTAGATCGGCTGTATTGGCTGGCTCAAAAGGTGGCAGGGTCAGCTTTTCCAAAACAAAATTGAGGTCCCAGGTTGGTGTTGGTGCTCTCCGGGGCGGTCTTATGTTTTTAGCCCCTCTGAGGTACTGCTTTAGCAAGGGATGAGAGAATAAAGGAGGATCCGTGTTATAATGTGCTGAAATGGCAGAGGCGTGGATCTTAATTGATGAGAAGGATAGGCCTCTGTCCAGAATCTCAGTTAAGTATTGTAAAATCTGAGGAATGTTTGGAACAAGAGGATCTAGGCTTTGAGCCTGGTTCCAGGCGCAGAATCTCTTCCATTTTTCTGAGTAAGC
Source organism: Protopterus annectens (assembly GCF_019279795.1). Taxonomy (NCBI): domain Eukaryota; kingdom Metazoa; phylum Chordata; order Ceratodontiformes; family Protopteridae; genus Protopterus; species Protopterus annectens. The sequence continues at coordinate 1,822,924,649 of NC_056725.1, forward strand.
TTTCCTGGTGCTAGGCCTCCTGGCATCCAAAAGGACATCCATAACCACTTTAGACAGAGATGTTGCCTGTGTGACTAATAAATCTGCCATGCAGCCAGGTTTAGGGTTTTGAGCTGACCGTGCAGGATCTGATTGTTTTGTTGAGTCAGAAGGTGTGGAATTTGAGGCAAAATCCATGGTGGGCCTTGTGCTAGGTTCCTTAAGATAGGGTACCAGTGCTGATGTGGCCAGTCTGGAGCAATCAGGATCATCTGTGGTTTCTCTTATCTGGCTTTCAGGAGTACCTTTGAAAGGAGAGGCAGAGGCAGGAAGGCATAAACTTGTAGGTTCTTCAGCTGAACAAAAGAGCATCCACTTTCCATGCTTGTTTGTGATAAGTCCTTGTGCAGAATTTTTGTAGTTGGCAATTCAGTGGGGAGGCAAAAAGATCTATGTCTGGGCATCCCCATTTTTGCGTTACCATGCTGAAGATTTGTGGATTCAATTTCCATTCGTGAGGGTCCATGATATTTCTGCTTAGATTGTCTGCCAGAGTATTTTTCTTTCCTGGCAGGAATTGTGCTTGCAGGTGAACTTGGTACGTTAGAGCTGTGTTCCACAAGGTCATGGCTTGCCTGCATAGGGGGCAAGAATGAGTGCCCCCTTGCTTGTTTATGTACCACATTACTGTGGTGTTGTCTGTCTTTAGTAATAATTGTCCTAGATGCAGAAGGTCCTTGAAAGCTGTTAGGGCATTTTGCACAGCCAACATCTCTTTTTGATTGATGTGAAGATGCATCTGGTCTGTGGTCCACTTGCCCTAAATGCATTTTCCTGCCATGTGTGCTCCCCAGGCGTAATCCGAAGCATCTGTTGTGAGAGTCTGCCTGGCTGTGGATAGGGTGAAAGGCTGACCCTTGTTTAGGTGACATGTCTATGCCCACCATCGAAACTCCTGTTGTAGGCAGGGAATCAGTTGTATTACTGCTTCTAAGCTGTGAGAGTGCTGAGTCCAAACACTTTTTAGGTACCATTGTAGTTTCCTCATATGCAGTCTAGCATATGGTATTAGTAGTATGCATGATGCCATGAATCCCAGGGCCTGCAGAATTTTTCTTGCAGGGAGATGGGACTTTTTTGCCAGTAGTTGAAAATACTGAGTTAGTTGAATCTGCTTGTCTGGCGTGAGGTAAGCCATCTGGGCCGTTGTATTTAAGCTGGCACCCAGGAATGTAATCTGTTGTGAGGGTACTAGTTTTGACTTCTTTTCGTTTACTGTGTACCCTAGAGAAGTTAGCAACTTTTTACAAACGCCAGATGCTGTACAAGAATGTCCTTGGTCTCTGCTTGAATGAGGCAGTCGTCCAGGTATGGATATATTTGAATTCCTTTTTGTCTGCAAAATGCAATTACTGGTGCCAGGCACTTTGTGAAGACCCTGGGCACAGTAGATAAGCCAAAGGGCAGTGCAGAGAATTGGTAGTGCATTGTACCAGCTTTGAATCGGAGGTATTTTCTGCAATTTTGTCTGACAGGGACATGCAGGTATGCCTCTTTGAGGTCCAGAGTAACAAGCCAAGTCTTCTTGCCCAGCATGGGTAGAAGCTGCTGTAATGTCAACATTTTGAATTTTGGAATATCCAGGTAAGTATTTAGAATTGAAAGGTCTAATATGGGCCTCCAGGCCTTGTTCTTTCTGGGGACCAGGAAGAGTCTCGAGTAAAATCCTTGTCCTTGTTTCTGCTGTGGTACTTTTTGAATAGCTCTCATGTCCATGAGGGCTGGAATTTGTTTCTGTGCCTCTGCCCATTGATTTTGTGGCAGGTCTGGCATACTTTTTAGCCTTGGTGAAGTATGAAAGTGGAACCTGTAACCTTGAGAGACAATATTTAGAACCCATTTGTCTTGGGTGATTGTTTGCCAGTTTTGAGAAAAAAGTGCTAGTTTTCCCCCCAGGGGGGCTTCCAAAAGGGAAGTGCTTGGCGTACGAAGGGGGAAGTCATTGTGACGGTTTCCTGTAAGGTTGAGACTTGTCCTCACCTCCTTTTGGGGTTGAGGTGCCCCACTGTCGTTGTTTGTTTGAGCTTTGGGGTTGAGATCTGCCTCTCTGTGGTCTGTCTGACACTGGAAAGGACCAATTTTTTGTAGGCCAATTTCTGCTAAATCGAGGTGGCTGTACCTGTAAGAAATCATTGACCGTTTGCATAGATTTAGCTTTATCCTCCATTTTCTTTAACACTTCTTCTGCCTTAACACCAAACAAGGTATCATGCTGTAAAGGAGCATCCAATAGTTTTGCCTTAACATGATCAGGTAAAATCTGTTTTTTTTTTAACCAGGCATGCCTTCGAATCACTGAACCTGTAACTGCGGCTCTACAAGAGGCCTCTAGAGAATCAAAACCACATTGCAGAGTATGTTTTCCCACCTGTTCAACTGCATGCAATAAATCCTGCATTTCTTTACAATCAGGAGCTTCTGAGCTTGCAAGCATTTTCTGTTTTAACTGAGCCATTAAATATTGTTGGTACTTAAGCATGTGAAACTGGCAATTTAAAGCTCTTACTGCTAAAGTTGCAGATGTGTATACTTTCTTCCCCCATCTATCCAAAGCTCTGGAATCTCTGTCAGAGGGTACTGGACTTTTTGCAATGGAAGCCTTAACCCTTTTTGGACCCTGGGAAATGGTTTCTGGATCTGCAGAAGGGTTTTTATAAAGAAACTTGTGAGAGTCAGGGACTCTGTAGTACCTATCTGGCTTGGCTGGTGCAGGGGGCAAGGAATCAGGAGATAAGCTAGATTCAGAGAACACATCATCCACAATATCTAGCACAGTCGGAATAGCCAGGGGCCTGTGCTGAGGCAATAGAAGGAAATCTTTGAACCTTTTCTTAAATTCTGAGTAATCCTGACTTTCCCAATGGAAATGCTCCCTCATGGTATGTAAAGTTTCCCCAAAAGAATAATCCTCAGGAGGAGAGACTGAAGGGATAGATTCTTCAGCATCAGAGTCCTCATAGGGGGGTAGAGAGTACCCCTGGTCTGAAGAGGAATCAGAGGAAATGGAAACCTGATCAGAGGAATCATAGTCTGTATCCTGCCTAGGCCTTTTCTCAGGAGGGGGATGGGAACCCCTGATTAAAGTAATGAGGTCTTTCGCCATTTTAAGCATCTGTTTCTTAGGCATGGAGGCTTGTCCAGGAGAATGCTGTACTTGTTTCTTTGTCTTTAGTGGTACTTTTGTCTTGGCTGTAGTTTTAATGGTAAGTTGAGAAGGTCTGAAAACACCCTCAGAAGCCAATGCCTGCTCAGCGGCTCTGGACCCATCTGAGGGATTAGTTTCCGTAGGCCCAGTACCTTGAGTATCCAGAGGCCTAGTTGTCTCCACGTGGGAGTCGGAGGCGGCCTGTGGCTCTGAGATAGCGGGTGTCAGGGGCTGCGAAAGCACCTCGCTGAGAACCGGCGACTGGCCTAGAAGAGGCTTTGTCGGTTTTGGACCTCGGATGTCTGTCTTTATCCTTATCCTTGCATTTCATCGGTATTGCAGTCGTCGGTTGATCCGACGGCATTGTATAATTGAACCTTCGGCCAAAGTAGTGAAATGCAAATTCAAAACGTCTTTTAATAGTATGTTTGTTAAATCTAGCACAAAACCGACAACTAGTGACGTCGTGATCAGGGCCTAGGCATGGAATACAGTAAGAGTGGAAGTCCTTATGAGGTATTTGCTTTCCACAAGAAATACAATTATTAACTTTTTCTGACATCAGTCTGAGGCAAGAAAAAAGTTTCCCCAATGGGGTACTTAGCTTTACTGAAGACTTCGGATCTGAAATTCGACTTCGAAAATCTCAGGAGTCAGCCGACCGGCACTTGCGAACTGCTTCTGCTTCGGGCCCCGCGCGGCAAGAAAGACTGAAGAAAATGGCGTTGGATGCATCTTGTATACCCCTGGCGCACTGACATCAGGGAAGACGTGACAGCACCAAAGCTAGACCAAGCCTTTGGAACTCTGGCCGACTGCGGGACCGCCTGACGGCCTCTTGGGCATCTGTATCTGCCTCTCTGTGGCCTGTCTGACACTGGAAAGGACCAATTTTTTGAAGGACAGTTCCTGCTAAATCTAGGTGGCTGAACCTGTAAGAAATCTTTCACAGTTTGCATTGACTTTGCTTTATCCTCCATTTTCTTTAAAACCTCTTCTGCCTTAACACCAAACAAAGTAACATGCTGTAGTGGAGCATCCAATAATTTCATTTTAACATGGTCAGGTAAACTCTGTTCTTTCAACCAAGCAAGTCTTCGAATAACTGAGCCTGTAACTGCGGCTCTACAAGAAGCCTCTAATGAATCAAAACCACATTGCAGAGTATGCTTTCCCACTTGTTCAACTGCATGCAATAAATCCTGCATTTCTTTACAGTCAGGACCTTCTATATTTGTAACAATTTTCTGCTTTAACAATGACATGAGATACTGCTGATATTTAAGCATGTGAAACTGACAGTTTAAAGCTCTTACAGCTAAAGTAGCAGAAGTGTAAACTTTTTTCCCCCATCTGTCCAGAGCTCTGGAATCCCTATCTGAGGGGACAGGATTTTTGGCCGTGAAAGCTTTAACCCCTTTTGGACCTTGAGAAATAGTTTCTGGGTCCGCAGTGGGGTTTTTGTAAAGAAATTTATGAGAGTCAGAGACCCTGTAGTACCTGCCTGGCTTTACTGGTGCAGGGGATAAAGAATATGGAGACAGACTGGATTCAGAAAAAACAATATCAAGCACAGGAGGGATAGCCAAGGGCCTGTGCTGAGGCAATAGAAGGAAATCTCTGTGCCTTTTCTTGGATTCTGAGTAATCCTTGCTCTCCCAATGGAAATGCTCCCTCATGGTGTGCAGAGTTTCCCCAAAAGAGTAATCCTCAGGCGGTGAGGCTGAAGGAATGGACTCTTCAGCATCAGAGTAATCATAGGGAGGGAGAGAATAGCCCTGGTCAGAAGAAGAATCAGAAGAAATGGAAACCTGTTCAGGAGAGTCATAATCAGTGTCTTGCCTAGGCCTTTTGTCAGGAGGGGGATGAGAGCCCCTGATTAAAGTAATAAGGTCTTTGGCCATTTTAAGCATCTGTTTCTTAGGCATGGATGACTGTTCTGGAGAATGCTGCACTTGTTTCTGTGTCTTTAATGGTGTTTTTGTCTTTGCCTTTGCTGCTGTAGTAGCTTTAATTGTAAGCTGTAAAAGTCTGAAAACACCCTCAGAAGCCGGTGCCTGCTCAGCGGCTCCGGACCCATCTGAGGGTATATTTTCCGTAGGCCCAATACCTTGAGTTTCCACAGGCCTCGGTGTTTCCACGTGGCTGTCGGTAGCGGCCTGTGGCTCTGAGGTAGCGGGTGTCAGAGGCTGCGAAAGCGCCTCACTGAGAACTGGCGACTGGCCTAGAAGAGGCTTTGTCGTCTGTTTTGGACCTCGGATGCCTGTCTTTTTCTTTGTCTTTGCGCTTTTTATACATTCCGGTCGTCGGTTGTTCCGACGGTATTATGTAATTAAATCTTCATCCAAAATAATGTAAAGCAAACTCAAACTGACGTTTAATAGTGCGTTTATTAAATCTAGCACAAAACCGACAACTAGTGACGTCGTGGTCAGGGCCTAGGCAAGGAATGCAGTACGAGTGAAAGTCCTTATGAGGTATTTGCTTCCCACAAGAAATACAATTATTAACTTTTACTGACATCGGTCTGGAGAAGAAAAAGTTTCCCCAACGGGGTACTTAGCTTTATTGAAGACTTCGGCTCTGAAATTCAATTTTGAAAATCTCAGGAATCGGCCGACTGGCACTTGCAAACTGCTTATGCTTCGGGCACCGCACGGCAAGAAAGACTGAAGAAAATGGAGTTGGTTGCAACTTTTATACCCCTGGCACACTGACGTCAGGGAAGAGGTGACAGCAACCTATGCTGGACCAAGACTTTGGAACTCGGGCTGACTACGGGTCGCCTGCCAGCAGGATAACCCCAAGTGTAATGACTGCAACAGTGAAACACGAACATCACATCAAACTGAAAATCATCTCAGTTGAAGAAGCTGCAGAATAAACTGGCCCACATTTCACGGCTCCGCCCTTTCAGGTTTTAATACTATGTTACCCAGAAGGAAAATAAATGACAGTTAACAACGGACTCACATTTGCTATGTTGAATGCGGGAGCTCTGCAAACCCTATCCAAAGAAGGAATTCTAAGGACTTTAGATAGGAGTGACCGATGCTAGAGGAAATGGAGTTAAAGAGCAATGAAATCTTGAAGCTGAGGAAGAGGGGCTTCATAATTTTGGAAAGTATGTGAAAGAAGGAGGTAAGGTGTGTGTGTGTGTGTGTGTGTGTGTGTGTGTGTGTGTGTGTGTGTGTGTGTGTGTGAGCGCACCTGCAAAGTATGACAAAGTGAGTATGCCAAGGTGGAGGATATGGTATCTTGTGAGCAAAGGAGGGATCGAAGACGAATGCTGAAACAGCACACACCTAAAGGCATGTAGTAGTTTAGAGGTCGGCGTTTAGGCTTAATGATGAATCGACAAATATGGCAGAAGTTCAATGAAAAGTTGTGGAAGTTAATACATATGGATTGGTACACTGACAGTGTGAATCAGACTGTAATGAGCTGGTGTATCCCGAATTTGATAGACTGAACTGAACTGCAGGAATGTTCATGTCAAACAGAAACTCTACGGTTATTAGGATGGAAATAGGAAACTTGTGGATGCTAGAAGAATAGAACTGTTTATGATTTCTAGGGACAAAAGGGAAACATGCCAGAATGCTGGACAAGTTTTTAATGGAAATGAGAAACCTGGAAAATGACAAGATAAAAGAAAGCTGCCTCCCAATCATGCATATCAATAGGTGATGAAGTGGGGAAAGCTGAAAGGTATGCCTGGCAAAAGAATGGGTGGATATTACTGGGAAGAAGCAGACAACCTTAAAGGAGATGGTAAAAGCAGATCAGAAAACAGAATAAGAGGTTGGAAGGATGAGATGAAGTGAGCTACAATGGACAAAGCAGCATACAGGGACAGCACTATGGTGAGGGAAGGGCAAATGTGGAAAGGTAAGACTCATTTGCTTTGTTGAATTTAGGGGCAGATTCAGTGGCCTAACACAACCAGGGAAGGCAGATGAGACAGACTTACAAGCTCTATATAAAATCAGAGAAGCATCTGCATAGTAAACAAAAACAGGCAGGAGTGGAAAAAGTAGTGGGCTCAAACAGAAAAAAGCTAGGTATGTATCAGTGTGGATGTTAAATGACCAAACAAAATAAGTCTGGATAGAGTCAGAACACTGAAATGGAAAAAGGCTGAGAGAGCTTCTTCTTCATTTTATGAAAAGGAAGAGTTTTACAGACAGACAAAGAAAAGGAAGAACAGTGAGAGGCTGCACAGAACCAGGAGGAAAAGTCAAGACAGGCTGATTGTGTGGGTTAGGTGTGTATGTGTAGACTTACAGTGACTATGGAGAAATATGCATGTGAAACAAGAAAAGTAGACAGACGTTTTCCTTGTGGATTACTACAAGATGGCCATAAAGGGGCTAGTAGGAGGGGTATGCTAGAGATTTCCAATGCAGTGACAGGGCTGTTGCTAGAGATAATAGGTAAATAAATGACGTTGCTGCTACTAAAGGTGGAAGTAGGTGAAAAATCTAGCCTGTTTCAAGTGCTTACTGTGGCTGTGAAGGTGTTTGCAAGAGCAGAGTTCTAAGTGTGAGACTGCAGGGGACTTTACAAAGTCTGCTGAAGAAGGCAGAGGTGGACTTAATAGCTAGATCATCATCTGTGGCTTACTGGATATTGGAAGTAATTTATATATACTGACTGAAAAGAATGAACAGAATTGTGTGCAGCAATACACAGTCCCACATCAAAAGAAGGCTAATGGATGACATGACATTTAATGAAAGGGTTGGAGGGAAGAGGGCAGAAAGACAATATAAAAAGCTCAGCTTGAGGGGAGCTGTGAATGGGAATTATGTCACATGGTATAAAGAACTAAACATAACTTATTTTTCACTACAACTGTTTCTGCTGGTGTTGAAAGGGCCGGCAAACAAGGAAGATGCACTGAATGGAACAAATGATACTTTGTTCCACTTGCTTGTGGATTACTGCATGGCAAACATCATCCTTTGGATGAGACATTCAACAGAGGACTCATCTGCTTGAGCTGGTGGTAGCTCAGGTGGATGTAAACGATCCCATGGCACCTATCAAAAAGCAGCAGGGAAAGCTCCCTGATGACCTGGCCAAATTTCCTCTAGTAGTATAAATACCACTTCAGGTCTCTCCTGAAAAGAATCCACTAGCTTAGTGGGACTAACCTGGTCAACAAAGAAAAGTAAATTGCTGAAGCATGTAAAGAGGGGGCTTTTCTAGTAATCTTGGATGAATTTAAAAGGTTTGGGGTTAGACACATCTTGGAATAAACAACCTGATAAGTAACTGTACCTCTGCAGGGGTGAGGTCCACACAGCAATATTTTTGGTAACTAGGCAAGTTAAACTTCAAAGAAAACATACTCAGAAGTATACTCCACAAAGAGAATGAGACAAACAATGGGCAATTTTAAAACAGTAAGCGGAGTGCTAGGCAGGGTAAAATACCGATTTTTACACTAACATTATGAAGATGTTAATGACCAATTTCATTGTCTTTAAAAGACACTCACAGAAATGCCTAGGACAACTGTGGAAAAAGAAAGATTTATATAAAAGGGCAAAGAAATTTCAGGAAGAAAATATGACAGAGATGGGGCACAGCTGGACTGTAAAAAGCACACTAGTTTCAATGCAAGCCAAAATGGTGCTCAGAAGAGAGATGCAGTGAGTGGTATGGAAGAAGGGAAGATCAGACTGTGAAAGGGAAGAGTTAAAAGGTATGTATGGAAAGCAGTAAGAGACAAAGGGAGTTACGGAAACATGGATAATTTACTGACAACAGAGAGTGGTGAGGGCACTGAGGAGTCATGCAAGGAGTCTGGTTTAGGGCTAAGAAAATTTCTTATGTACGAGGTGGTTAAGAAGACAACGATGACAGAAGAAATTAGACAGGATAAACAGAGAAAGGGGCTGACAAAAACTTCATAAGATGGGTGTATGGAAACCAAAAAAAATCTTGTTTGGGGGAAACAAGTGTTACAGGAAAGCTGAATGCAAGAGAGTGAATACTGGGAGAATGATGCATTAAGGACAGTGGACTATGGTTTTTGAAGAGTACTTCAAAATCTGCATTGTGAACATGTTCTAATGGAGGGAATGCCAGTTCAATCAAGAACCCCTGCTCAGAGACACAAAGATATCCCATGAGTCTTAAGTGGGGAATACCCTTCCAAAACTGCTTTACATCTTACAAAGCTACAGTACAGAATGACTGAATACAGGCTGACAAAACTGATAAATGAACCTGCCCTAAAGAGTAGGTCAGATCACAATTAACTAAAGAACTGTGTTTTTGCAAGTCAAGAACCTACTAGACCAAATATTATATGCTGTATACCACATGAAAAAGAAACTTGCTATTGAATAGGTATGATTTTCAGCAGTATTCATTTTACACTCTTCAGACACGATTGTACCTCCAAGTAAAAAGATGTCTGCTGGGATTCAGCCTGAAATCATTCAGGATTACAGAAAGAGCGATCTGAGGTTGGAACAAAGCACTGTCACAATGCTGTGCAATACAAGAAATAGACATACCTCACTTTCAAGGATGTTATTGGTTTTGTTTAAAAAATTGTTTCACCTCATTTAAACATTATAAACTTGTAAGAGAAGAGGCTGCAATCAGTTACCAGTGCCAGACATTACAGCAAGTTACAACTTACTCAGAAAAATGCACGATTGATCACTGCCAAAATTTAACTACGTGTGTGTTATGGTCTTTTATCCCCAATTCACTAGGCTGAATGTTATGGAGAAGACTGCGAAATGGGTGGCTGACATCTGCCTGAAAAGCATTAGCTAGATGCAGGGATAATTAGATCTGCTTTGCTTTTCCATTTTTGAATATTCTTTATTAAAACATCCTTTATTGAAACATGGACATTCCATTTTTAACTCGTGTGGACTACCTACTATTTTCTACTTGATTATTTTGTAGCACGTATTTAATAGTTTTATTTTACAGTTCGATTTTTATTACGTGAACTATATGCATGACAATTTAGGAAGTGAACATCACACCCTCCACATTGCAAAGTTTCTTCTTGGTTTGGTTCATTATAACATATCAAACACCACTTTTTAATAAAAGCCTTTCTGAATTAAATGGCATATTGCTCTGTGTAATCCCCAGATGAAAGTAATCTTGTTCTTTAGTAAAAACAGTGCGCAATGACAATATTGAGCTTACAAACGATTTTAAAATTTATGGAAGACATCTCAAAGCCACCACAGAAACTACTGAAGTGCACCAGTATGTGCCAAACAAGTAGAGAACTACAGTGCGGTCAGTGGTGCCACTCACAGCAATCTTTTAAGGAAGAATCACTCCTTTAACAGTTAAGAATGCTGAACAAGCTTTGTACTTCACATCAAAAATTAAAAAAAAAAATAGCTTGAAAGACAATTTTTTTGTAAAGCGGTCCTTCGAAAGACTGTTGAGATTGAACAGACAAGTTGCTGCTCCTGTACTTCTTGTACTCCAGCTAACACTGTAGCTAACCTTTGATGCTCGGCAGTTATAAAAACTCAGAACTGGTTCACATTTCAAAATTTCTTAATCAATATTGTCCCCATTATCCAGGACAGTAGAAAGAAAACAAGCCAATCATTTTTTTCTGACTTTAGTTCTCTAAGGATATTTCTGCAATTTGTGAGCATCTAGCAAATGCAAGAGATCTTCTCTTATCTGTTAAAATAGGTAAGACTGGCTGTGGTACAGACTGAGAGCCATTACTGATACAACTTTAGGCATGAAAGGAGTTTTGTTTTCATTGACAAGGTTTACACGACAGCCTGTAATGGTGCAATTCTTCTACCAAAAATAGCAGCAACCACTAGTGCAATGAAAGGTATTTTAAGTCCAATGCCACTATTGCTTCAATGAGAGGTACACATTCTCCAACATAAAATTCAAACCCAAAGAGGAGAACTCTCTCTAAGCAATTACTAGAAAATTGAAACCAAAATCTAAGCCAACTATATTAGAAGTAGTGAATGTAGTAAAAGATAAAACAACTGGAATTGAGATCTTAAGAAAAAGCCAGGAGCAAACTACATAGGAAAAATGGGAACTGTGGGAATAATACATACAGGGGAGGAATGACGTTTAAAAGAAGGCAGGACTTAAATGAGCAATGTAATGTTTGACTTTAAACAATTGGGTAGATGAGCAATATGTAATGTTTGCAACTGAGTGTGTGTCAGTATGGTTTGTGATGTAAAATGCTTGCAACTAGGATTATGTCAGTCTGGTTTGTTTTCATTTAATTAAATGTATATAGAAGTTATGTTCTTACCATAACGTTCCATGTTAGTTGTCTTCTTCTCGCCTTCTTCTTGCTGGATGGGTTCGGAGCCGACCTCGGCTCCGACTCGGCCACTCTAAAAGCTCGAGAGTTGGTTCCACCGGCTCGAGGCTCCCCTTATATCCCACAATGCTAGGCGAGAGTTACCTCAGATCTCGTTTGTAAGCTAACCCAGCTTATATCAAAAACAGTATAACTGTAAATAGAATCCACCTCTATCAGCAGGAAGAAAAGGGTGACCTACATCCTGAAATAAGAAAATATGCACAATAGCATATGACTAAGAAAGAGGTGGTAGAAAGAGAGGTCACGATCACAACTCCTCTAGGTCTGTCCAGGCCAGGGGGAAGGAGGGTGGGGCCTTAAGAAGAAGGCGAAGAAGACAACTAACATGGAACGTTATGGTAAGAACATAACTTCTATATGTTAAGTTGTCTATCTCGCCTTCATTCTTGCTGGATGGGACCGCGTCCCTAGCACCTTGTCCCGGGTGGCCTAACGGAACAGACTCCTGAGAACAGTGGAACCAAAATTAGCTCTATGCCTAGAAGCTAAATCCAACTTATAATGGGAAATAAAAGTGTGAGGAGTAGCCCACGTAGCCGCTGCACAAATGGTGTCAATAGGCAGTCTGTCTTGGAAGGCTAAAGAAGTAGCCAAAGCTCTGGTGGAATGGGCTTTAGGTTTATTAGGCAGTTTTTGGTGTCTAATCTCATAAACAAGGGTAATCAGAGATGTTAGCCATCTGGACAATGATACCTTTGAAACTGGAAGTCCCTTTCTGCTTTCCGCATAGGAGACAAACAGCTGATCAGATTTTCTGAATTGTTTCGTCCTGTCCAAGTAGTACCTTAATTGACGATGAACATCCAGGCAGTGTAATTTTTGTTCAGACCTATTTGAATACTCTGGGAAAAAGACAGGGAGGTCAATGCTTTGGTTTAGATTTGATGTTGAAACCACCTTAGGTAAAAAGGACGGGTTAGTTCGTAAGGAAACTCTGTCCTTATGGAACAAAAGATAAGGAGAACGACAACTGAGAGCTTGAAGTTCTGAAATTCTTCTAGCTGATGTGATAGCCACCAGAAAGAGAGTTTTCCATGATAATAATTTCAAGGAACATGAAGCTGCAGGTTCGAAAGGGGAAAGAATCAAAGAAGCAAGAACTAAATTTAGGTCCCAAGGAGAAGGAGGATTTCTTATAGGAGGTCTGAGAAGAAAAACTCCTTTCAAAAGGCTTTGCAAAGTTTGTGGGACATTAGGGCAGATTCAGAAATGCCCACATGAAAATTAGAAATAGCTGCCAATTGAACCTTAAGGGTAGATGGAGATGAACCTGCATGGAAGAGTTCAGCTAGAAAATCAAGGACTAGTTGGATGGAAGCGGTGAAAGGATCTATGTCCTTTCCTTGTGCCCAATATGAGAAGCGTTTCCACTTACTCAAATAAATCTTCGAGTGGAAGATTTATGGGAAGCTATCAATATATCTCTAACCGAGTGAGATAATTGAGGAAGCCTGGCTACGGTTGGAACTGGAGGAACCAAGCAGTGAGGTTCAGAGAGGGAGGGAGCGATGAAACTGACCCGACTGGTGGATCAAAAGATCTGGAACTAGGTCCAGATGCCACGGTCGCTCCAAGAGAAAACGATGTAGAAAGGGGAACCACACTTGTCGAGGCCAGTAAGGAGCAATGAGGATCAATGAGGCCTTCTGAGCGATAGCTTTCTGTATTACTTGAGAGATCAGTGGGAAGGAGGAAATGCATACAGAAGTCCCGGGGCCAAACTTGGACTAGAGCGTCTCTGCTGGGTTGGCCCGGTAAAGGGAATAGAGTGAAGTAATCTCTGCACTTGCTGTTTTGGGGAGTAGCAAAAAGATCGCAGCAAGGCTGACCCCACTTGAGAAATATCTCTCTCACTACAGAGTCTTTCAGAGACCACTCGTGAGGCATGAGTATATCTCTGCTCAACTTGTCCGCAATGTGATTGGACTTCCCGGGATGTGCGTTGCTATCAGAAAACGCTGAGAAGAAATCGCCCATTGCCACAGTCTGAGTGCTTCTCGACACAGGGGGTATGATCTGGTTCCGCCTTGTTTGTTGATGTACCACACTACAGACATATTGTCTGTCTGGATTGCAATCGTTCCCAAGGGAAGAGAGTCTTGAAGGGCTTGCAACGCTAAAAGCACTGCTCTCATCTCCAGAACATTGATGTGCAAGTGGCATTCGTTTGGTTGCCATGTGCCCTGGACTGTCCTGCCCTGATAATGCCCCCACCCGATCAGGGAGGCATCCGTTGTCAGAGTAGCAACCGGAGGAGGTGGAACAAATGGTCTTCCGACAGAAGCTGGGGAAGACATCCACCACATGAGATGCTTTTGCACGCTTGCGTGATCATAATGGTGTGAGACATTGGAAGTTCCTGGTATGACCATTGAGAAAAAGCATCCACTGAAGGATCCGCATGTGGTATCTGGCCAATGGGAGGAGAGGTATGGCGCTGCCATGATTCCCAACACCTTTAGAACTAACCTGGCTTTGGCTCTGTTGTTGTTGAGAAGAAGTGACACCAATTTGTGAATGTCTGATATCCTTTGGTTTGTTAGCGTTGCAGACATGTTTATAGTATCTAAATTTGCGCCTATGTAGGTAATAGTACGACAAGGCGACAAAACAGACTTTTCGCAATTTATTGAAATACCCAGTTTTTGACAAACGCGAAAAGTATAATTTCTGGCCATCAGAAGGAGATGCTTGGTAGGAGCTGTGAGAAGCCAGTCGTCCAAATATGGAAACACCTGGAATCCTTGTCGTCTCAGGTGAGAAGCTACCACTGCCATGCATTTGGTAAACACCCGGGGGGCAGTGGTGAGACCAAAGGGCAGGGCCCTGAATTGAAAATGACTGGTTCCCAGCCTGAAGCGGAGGAATCTTCTGGAGCGCCTGTTCATTTTTATGTGATAGTACGCATCCTGAAGGTCTATAGAGCACATCCAGTTTCCTTTTCCCAATAGGGGAAGAATGGATTGCAGCGTGACCATCCGAAATTTTGTTTTCTTGACTGATCTGTTCAAGATACTGAGATCCAAAATTGGTCTCCAGTCCCCTGTTTTCTTTGGAACTAAAAAGAACCTTGAGTAGATTCCGGATCCTTGTTGGTCTGCTGACACTGGCTGAATTGCTCATTTTGCAAGCAGGTTTGAAATGGCCAAAGCTGCTATGTGCCTTTGAGCGGGTGGAACATCTGGAAGGGATTTTTGACTGATTTGGAAAACGAAGAAAGGGGATAGAATAGCCTTCGGAAATGATGGACTGTACCCATTTGTCTTGGGTCAGGGATAGCCAGGCTTCTGGGTACAGTGACAATCTTCCCCCGACTGCCTCCGAAGATGGGCAGTCGGGCAACACCTCAGGGATGCTGAAAGGGCTTATCGGAGAAAGTTTCTCGATTGCCCTGGTTCTGCGGACCCCCTCTGCCTCTAGGGGCCCGTCTACCATTGTTGTTCCCCCCTCTGCCTCTGGCGGGGAACCGACTCTGTGCGTCAGGCGAAGTCCCTTGAGATTGTTTACGGAACCACATCTTTCCACCCTTCTGGCCTTTGGGGTAAGGCCTAGAAAGAGTCGAAAACGGACTCCGGCGGCAGAAAGGGTCTTGCCATCAGTCTCGCACCTAGTCAGGGTTTCTTTCACTTGAGGACCAAAAAGAGATGATCCATCAAACGGGAGTTGGTGAAAGACGTGTTGAAAGGTTCCAAATTGCATAGCCGCATCCAGGCGTGCCTACGTAAGGCTACCCCTGTTCCTGCTCTGCTCGCTCCATCGGCCGCATAAGAGAGGAGGCGCATGGAGGAGTTGGAAATGGAATTAAGGATAGCCAGCTGCGTGTTCATTTTTTGGAAACCCGCAGCTGTAGGGTCCTTCAACATTTCACTCGCTTCTTGATCAAGTCCCTTTGAAGACGAGTGAAATGGCACAGGTAATTCAGCGAACGATCGTAAATGTCGCTGAGGAGAACATCCGCTTCCCGCACCTATCCATGGACCTAGATTCCTTGTTAGGTGGATGGACAGGCACTGAAGGATCAGCCAGTTCCTTCTTTGTGGCGGCAGCTACCACCATAGCATCCACAGAAACTCCTTTTGATAAAAATTCCTTGTCTGATGGAGCTGTGATGAATTTGGAGGGTCTCCTGGGAGTGGGGTCCACTGAATCAGGAGCCGTCCATGCCTTCTTAGCAACCACCTGCATGAGGGGGTCAAGGGGGACACCCAGGAGGTGGAAGGACGAGAGCCAAACGCCTCAAGATACACAGATTCGTCCTCCGAAGGGTTGAGGGCTGGCCAATTTCCCTCTGTTTAAGGATCTCCAGAATGTCTGCAAATGAGACATCTTCAGAAGGGGAACGGGGAACCCTCAGAATCATCCAGATCTGTGTCCGACGTGATAGACTCAGGTGAGTCAATGTGCTTCCTCTTGCACTTCCTCTTCCGAGGGGCTCTTCTGCCAAATCAGGAGAGGCCTCGGAAGAGGATGAAATCCCAAAGGGGCTCCTGAGGAGTTGGCTCTCTGCGGTCCGGGATGAGGGAGTGAGTCGACTTACCCTGAGGCAGCATAGAGGGAGGGGCTGACGGAGCCGACTGTGGAGTAGAGCCAGGCTCTAACACACTCCGCATGACCTCGAATGCACCCCTGTCAGGCAGAGCCAGAGGTCCCCGCCCGAGGAGCTAAGGACCCCCTCGGCACCGACAGTGATGGCTCCGAGGCGATGTCGGAGCCGAACTCACCAGCGCCCGAAGCACCGAGAGGGAGAGGGGGTCGGACAAGGGTCCGATGCCACTCACCCCTCGAGCCGACGAGGAAGTCCGGCGCCGAGATTCCTCCATGGAAGAAAACGAGCCGACGACGGAGCCGAAGACAGTTGTCTCGGCCCGAGGTGACCACAGTCTCGGTTCCGACGACCTGGCTCGAACTCAAAAGAGTCGAAGGAGGAAAGAGTTGATGGACGGGGCAGGCACCGACTGATGAGTCGGGCTCTGAAGCATCTGGGCTAGTGCCTCGGACTTGAGTAGTCGACTCACCACCCTCTGAAGGTCATGATCGGAAAGCCTCGATGACCTAGAGGAATGAGACCTTTGGCTCCGTTCAGACAGCAGGGGAGAACCTGGAGCCGAATGAACGGAGCCAAGAGAAGGTGACCTAGACCTCTTTCTGGTTGTCGGCTCAAGATCTTGTCGGAGCCGACACGGTACCTCGATAACCTCGGCTCCGGCCGGAGCGAAGCCACAGAAACTGTGGACTGAGTCTTATCGGCTCCAGCCAGAGCCGATAAAGGCAAAGGTTGAACAACCTGAGGTCTCGGCTCAGAAGCGGGCCGAAGACCTCGATGCCTTAGAGGGCTTCCCTGTTGAGACAGACAAGGAATCCTCAGGCTTCAACAAGCCTCTCAGAATTAGCTTGTTTTTTCTTTCCTGCAGGACCCTGGGGCTGAAGCCATGGCAAACAGCACAGGAGTCCTGCAGGTGCAAAGGCCCCAGACAATAGACACAAGAAGTGTGAGCGTCTGTCAGAGACATTTTCTGACAGCACGCATCACACTTCTTGAACGAGACCTTTGCTTCTTTTGACATTGCCTAACTGACAGGTGTACACAAACACACACTCAAACACACCAGTTATACCCTGTCAGAAAATATAACAATTTTAGTAATGATACTAGAAATAAAGTACAATAAAATGTAGTAAATTATAGTAAACTACACAAACACTCCCTTAGGGAAGAGAAGGCCTAAGGCCCAAGGGAAGAACCAAAGGTTCTTTTAGACAAGAAACGGGAAAAATTAGGGTCGGGGATAAAGTTCTAAGAACTACACTAATCTAAGAAGAATTTAACTAAAAAAGGGGTAAAAAGAGTAACTTTTAGTAGAAAAAGCTAAAACTCACCAGGAACCGGTAGAAGCAACCAACCTCGAAGCTGTAGCGGCAAACGAGATCTGAGGTAACTCTCGCCTAGCATTGTGGGATATAAGGGGAGCCTCGAGCCGGTGGAACCAACTCTCGAGCTTTTAGAGTGGCCGAGTCGGAGCCGAGGTCGGCTCCGAACCCATCCAGCAAGAATGAAGGCGAGATAGACAACTTAACATGACTGCTTATGTCATAAGTGATGCTTTAATAAAGACGTTTATTGTTTAAAAAAGGGGCAGGAATTGAATAATTTATGTAATGTTGCTTAAGTTATATGATATATAGCAATATATGTGAAGCATAATGTTTAATTTTAACAATACTTTTATATATACTTTTAAATGTGCCTATGTCACGTGATAAAACAAAACAAAAAATAAAGAGGAGAGTTTTCTCTAGTAGGCTAAACTGAAAAACTCCATGAAGGAAGAATGTTAAAATGAATGTGATGTAATCTGTGCAAATGCCAGTAAAAAAACAGATGTTACTAACACAAACTTAAAATGTAGTGATTCAACTAGTGTATTAACCTTGTGTTAGGACAGTGCAAAAAAAAAAAATCAATAGACCAGGAAACATCTTCCACTTCTGAATGTGACACTATGGTATTAAGTATCTTAACTTCAAAAACAGAGAAAAAACTGCTCTTAAGAACATTCCAGCCTGGCTGAAAGACTTTGCACTAGTATGTAGTACTAAAGTATTACTGGATCAGCAATTACTTGTGTAGAGGTAATGGCCATGTTGAAATACTATCAGGCTCTTCGGCAGGGAATACTACAGTTAAATTGGCTAAGAGGGAGATATCAGAATTAGACTGGCTTTGTCTTGTTTTGCCTCAAAGAGTTCCTATCAGAATCAGAGGAAATTGACAGATGTCAAATTTAGGCCATGTAAATGAGAAAGGTAGCAAAAATTAAATCAGTTTTTTTGATGCATTAGCATACTGACCCACTTCAGGGAGACCGCGTATCCGTAGCATTTCTTGAGATACGAGTAGATATAGTTTCCACTCATATGCCAAAGCCATTACTTTCTAAGTCTGGAATGTGACCTGCTAGAAAAAATGCAGGATGAGTTGGAATCCTCTCTCTAAATCCGTAATATCTGCTGACTTGGAAGGACTGGGCACCTTGTTTGTTTATATAACACCAATATAATGTTCATCTTTGTCTGAAGATGTCCTGGTTGAAAATTATCCTGAAAGGTTGTTAGGGTCCTTTAAAATGCATTCATCTTCAGGTTACAGTGATTTTTTTTTTTTTTTTTTTTGCAAAGACCAGGTGCCCTGTACTGACAGGCTGCTCAAACATAATCCAAAAAAATGTGTCTGTTTTTAGATACTGTATATTGGGTGAGGAAGTAGTGTCATTCCAGTAGATAAGTATACTGCCTCGGTCCATCTCAAGAATTCCTTCTTTACATGTTTAGGCATAAGAATCACTATTCTCAGTGGATCTGTGGATTGATTCAGCAGATTTCTGAGATGCCAGTGAGACTTCCTCTTGCAAAATATTGCATAATGGGCAAGGAGAATGCAATAAAACTGGTACCCCAGCTGTACTAGAAACAGTTTTGCAGTAGCAGTGTAGTGGCTTCAAGACTGAATGTGCCACTTCCAATTTCATAAAATCTATGAATATTCCAAGAAAGGACACTGATGTTGTGGGGGCTAAGAAAATATATTTTGTTAATTTACTACTGCTCTAACTGCAGCATTTGGTGTACTAAACATTGTATGGGATGCACACATCCAAGTGCTTTGGCTTTAAAGCACTGCTAATACCATTGTGTTATATAACTAAACGTTTCTTTAAGAGCAGTCAGATAATGCCGTATATTAATTTGCATTGCTAATGCCATTGTGTGATGTAGAGATTATGTAAATGTTTCTTTAAGGAAAGTCAGGCAATGGTACACATTTGTAAGCAATGCCATCATGTAGGCATAATGGGTCATTTTGAAAACAATTGTGTGATATATTCTTGTATAAAAAGCTACGGAAGACATGCTAGAGTCTAAAGGGGGATATTTGCCAGTCTCTCATAGGGAAGGGCTTAATCTCCTGCTTATCAGGAGAGTGGAGTTCCAGGAGAGACTGGCAATGTGTATCAGAGGTGGAGCCCCATACAGGAAGATATCTCCAATTTCCTAGAGGGGCTTTTGGAGCAAAAATATACAATTGTGGGCCTACAGCAGAATGCTCGGGGGGGGGGGGGTCAGGTTCATTCAGAGCCTAAGACAACTTCATTTTAGTTGGACCAGGAAATTGCTTTATATTTTGGACTTTTTACTCATAAGCGGTGGAAAACTGTTCAGACATTTTTCAGTTTTCAAAAATGTGCTTTGCAGCTTGGTATAGAGCAACTTGTGAGATTAAAAAAAATATTTTTGGTTACATCTGAGTCCAATATCTTCAAAATACCACGTCTGGTGTTGGCAACTGAAATAGATGGCACAAAATACCACTGCATTCCTAACTCATGGTGCAAGAGAATGCACTATTTTCACTAATGCCCTACAATGGAAAGAAGTGAGGTATAAACCTCCAGCAATGAGAACAGGTAGTTATGTACTCACCATAACGATCAATGTATGTGGTCCATCTCACCTCACATTCTTTACTCACGGGTTTGGAGCCGAGAATCGGCTCCTACTCGGCCAACTTATTTTTCTTGCATGAAGTCTCTAATTGGCTGGGCTAACCCGGTATTCCAAGATGCACCTCGCCCTAGCCCCAGATCTAGTTTGCAGCCATTCCAGTCACACCCCACACACACAACTGCCACTGGAAGGAGCTCCAGCCAGAAAGGAAAGAAAAAACAACTGACACTGAAGGGTTCTCAGAGCCAATTTTCCTCCAAATCCTACAGGAAGGGGGCAGGTGGGAGGGTACCTAAGAATGTGAGGCGGGATGGACCACATACATCGATCGTTATGGTGAGTACATAACTACCTGATGTTATGTGGTCCTATCTCGCCTACATTCTTTACTCACGGGACAGCGTCCCCAGCACCTCTATCCTGGGCGGCTCATAGGAAAATACTCCTGAGAACTGTGGAACCAAAGGAAGCCCGGCCCCTAGAAGCCACGTCCAACTTGTAATGAGTAATAAAGGTGTGCGGAGAGGCCCAGGTGGCCGCAGCACAAATATCATCCAATGAAAGCCTAGCATGGTATGCTATTGACGTAGACACTGCCCTGGTAGAGTGAGCTTTGACGGGAAAAGGTAAATTTCTGCCTGCTGACGAATAAAGGAAATACAATCTTTGATCCATTTAGAAATTGTGCTCTTGGAAATAGGACAACCTGTTCTGTTTTCTGAGGAGGACACAAACAGTTGATCAGACTTCCTAATATGCTTAGTCCTGTGTAAGTAGAATCTTAGTTGTCTGTGCACATCCAACTGGTGAAATCTAAACTCTGCTTTATTGGAAAAGTTTGGAAAGAACACTGGTAACTCGATAGACTGATGAAGATTAACAGTGGATGACACCTTCGGAAGGAAGGACGGGTTGAGTCTCAGGGGAAACTTTGTCCTTATGAAAGGTCAAATACGGAGGTTTAATGGACAAGGCTTGAATCTCTGATGCTCTTCTGGCCGATGTAATGGCTATTAGGAAAGCCGTTTTCCAAGATAGAAATTTTAATTCGCAGGTGGCAGCCGGTTCAAAGGGCGGTGAAGTGATGGCTTGTAACACAAAGTTTAGATCTCATGGCATGACAGGTTCTGAAACAGGAGAGCGAAGTAACCAGGCGCCTTTCAAGAAGGCCTTACAAAGTTTATGGCCCATAAGAGAAGGCTCGTAAGATGTATGAAAATTGGAAATTGCAGCCAGGTGCACCTTAATGGTAGCTGGCGCGGTGCCCTGTCGGAAAAGCATGGCTAAAAAGTCTAAGACCGACGGAATTGGGGCTGTGAAGGGGTCCAAACCTTGGGCCTGAGCCCAAATGGAGAATCTCTTCCATTTGCTGGAATAAATCCTTCTGGTGGAAGACTTATGAGACAAAGACAAGATGTGTACCACCTCAGGTGAAAAGGAATGTCGTCTAACTAGTGATGGAAGTGGAGCAGCCAGGCTGTCAACCTGAGGGTTCGCAGGGAGGGATGGAGCTGTCCTGACATGTGAATCAGTAGGTCTGGCACTGGGTCCAAGATCCGTCCACTGCATACTGCTGAAGAAAGGGGAACCATACTTGTCGAGGCCAGTGTGGAGCAATTAGAATCATCCTGCTTCCCAAGGATATGGCTTTCTGAATCACTCTTGGTAACAGAGGAAATGGAGGGAAAGCATAGATCAGATCATGGGGCCAATCGTGGACTAGAGCGTCCCTGGGTGACTCCCCCTGTGGGGGGATCAGTGTGAAGTACTTGCTGCATTTGGCATTGAGAGGGCTGGTGAAGAGATCGCAGCAAGGCTGACCCCACCGGTTGAAAATTTGAACCGCCACTCAGTTGTTCAGGGACCACTCGTAAGGCATCAGAATAGCTCTGCTCAGCCTGTCCACTATCAAGTTGGTCTTTCCCGGAATGTGCGTTGCCACTAAAAACTGTTGGGAAAACACTGCCCAATGTCACACTCGCATGGCTTCTCTGCAAAGGGGATAAGACTTGGTTCACCCCTGCTTGTTCAGGTACCACACCATGGACATGTTGTCCGAGTGAATTGCAATCGTTCCACGAGGAAGAGAGCTTTGGAGTGCCTGCAACGCTATTAAAGTACAGTTTTGTACCTTCCATAAATGTAGATGTTCGAGTGTAGACACTGCTGCAGTCATTACACTTGGGTTATCCTGCCGTCAGGCGGTTCCCTAGTCGGCCTGAGTTACAAAGTCTTGGTTCGGCGTCGGTTGCTGTTGCTTCTTCCCTGACGTCAGTGCGCCAGGGGGGTATAAGATGCAGCCGACACCACTTTCTTCAGTTTTTCTTGCCCCAGATGTGCCCCCAAATTGGTAGGCCTTGCAAATTGATAGTAAAATATATATATAAAAGAAAAGCTAACGACAATTTTTAATTACCAGCAAATACTCCCTTTAGGAAATAAGGGTAGAAGAGCTAGGTACGTACCAGAAAGTAAGAGGGGAAGGACAGAGGGTAACCTGGACTGCAGCAGTGTCTACACTCGAACATCTACATTTATGGTAGGTACAAAACTGTACTATGTTCATTGTGTGACACTGCTGCAGTCATTACACTTGGGTGGAATCCCAAAGCTGAGGTAGGGAGGATGGATCTATAAGGCATTAGGGGTGGCTATAAGGCCCTGCAGCACAGCAGTGGCAAAGCCAGCTCTGGATTTGGAATATAAAGGCAAATGGTATTGTTTAGTGAAGGTATGGACAGAACTCCATGTTGCTGCTTCTAAAATATCCTTGGTAGGCACTCCTCTGAGGTAGGCAGTTGAAGTGGCTGTTGCCCTGGTTGAGTGAGATCTAATGCTGCTAGGTACAGGTTTCCCATGGTGGGTATAGCAAAATCTTATACAGTGAGCTATCCATTTTGAAATAGTCTGCTTTGAAATGGCTTTTCCCTGTGCTCCTGCAGCGTATGCTACCAAAAATTGCTCAGATTTTCTGAAAGCTTAGGTTTTGTCCAAGTAGAAGCGTAACTGTCTGTGAATGTCCAAGGAATGTAGTAGTTTCTCTCCTTTGTTCTGTGGTTTTGGATAAAAAGTTGGCAAGTGAATAGTTTGGTTTAGAGCCACACTTGATACTACATTTGGCATAAACATAGGGTTAGTTCTTAAGGACACCCTGTCCTGGTGGAAGATGAGGAAAGGTTCCACTGCCATTAGTGCCTGTAACTCTTCTTGCTGATGTTATTGCCAGTAGCAGAGCAGTCTTCCAAGAGATGTATTTTAAATCTGCTGTGTTAGCTGGCTCAAAAGGAGGTAAAGTTAATTTTTCCAAAACAAAGTTGAGGTCCCAAGTTGGTGTAGGTGCTCTATGGGGCGGTCTCATGTTTTTAGCCCCTCTGAGGTAGTTTGAGCAAAGGATTTGAAAAAATTGGTGGATCCATGTTGTAATGAGCAGAAATGGCTGAGGCATGAATCTTGATGGATGAGAAGGAGAGGCCCTTGTCCAGCATCTCAGTTAAGTATTGAAGTATCTGAGGAAGGTTTGGTACAAGAGGGTCAAGGCTGTGTGCTTGGTTCCAGGCACAGAATCCCTTCCATTTATCCGAGTAGGCTTTCCTGGTGCTAGGCCTTCTGGCCTCCAGAATGACATCCATAACAGCTTTGGAGAGAGGCAATGCTTGCTTGGTTAAGGAATTTTCCATGCAGCTAGATTTAAGGTCTTTAGATGGCTGTGAAGTATCTTGATTGTTGTGTTGTGTCAACAGCTGTGGGATTTGAGGCAAAATCCAGGGTGGTTCTTGTGCTACGTTCTTTAAGATTGGGTACCAGTGCTGGCATGGCCAGTCTGGTGCAATCAGGATCATCTTTGGCTCTTCCTGTCTGGCTTTTATGAGTACCTTTGGAAGGAGAGGTAAAGGAGGGAAAGAGTATACTTGTAGTTTTTTCTAGCTGAATGAGAGGGCATCCATTTTCCATGCTTGTGGATGGTAGCTCCTTGTGCAGAATTTCTGTAGTTGGCAGTTCATTAAGGTTACAAACAGATCTGTCTGGTTTCCCCCATTTTTGTGCTATCATTCTGAATATTTGTGGACTCAATTGCCATTCGTGAGGATCCATGATGTTTCTGCTTAGGTCGTCTGCCAGTGTGTTTTTCCTCTCCTGGCAGGAATTGTGCCTGCAGATGAACTTGGTAGTTTAAAGCTGTGTTCCACAATTTCATGGCTTGCCTGCAGAGGGGGTAGGTGTGTGTGCCCCCTTGCTTATGTACCACATAACTGTGTTGTCTGTCTTTAGTAGTAGTTGTCCTGGATGTAGCAGGTCCTTGAAAGATATAATTGCATTTTGTACAGCTAGCATCTCTTTTTGATTGCTGTGGAGATGTCTTTGTTCTGCGGGCCACTCGCCCTGAATACATTTTACTGCCATGTGTGCTCCCCAGGCGTAATACGATGCATCTGTTGTCAGTGTCTGCCTGGCTGTGGGTTGAGTAAAAGGCTGTCCATTGTTGAGGTGACAAGCTTGAGCCCACCATTGAAACTCCTGTTGTAGGCAAGGAATTAGTGGTATAACTGTTTCCAAATTTTGACAGTGTTGAGACCATACACTCTTTAGGTACCATTGTAGTTTCCTCATATGCAGTCTGGCATATGGAATTAGTAGTATGCAAGATGCCATGTAGCCCAAGGCCTGCAGAATTTTTCTTGCAGGGAGTTGGGTCTTTGTTGCCATTAAATGAAAATACTGAGTCAGTTGTCCTTGCTTGTCTGGCGTGAGATAAGCCATCTGGGCCGTTGTGTTTAAGCTGGCACCCAGGAATATTATCTGTTGTGAGGGCACTAGTTTTGATTTCATTTCGTTTACTGTGTACCCCAGGCAACTTAACTTTTTTACGTACGCTAGATGCTTTAGAAGAATGTCCTTGCTCTCTGCTTGGATTAGGCAGTCATCCAGGTATGGGTAAATTTGAATTCCTTTTTGCCTGCAAAATGCAATTACTGGTGCCAGGCACTTTGTGAAGACCCTGGGCGCTGTAGATAAGCCAAAGGGCAGTGCAGAGAATTGACAGTGCATTGAACCTGCTAGAAATCTGAGGCATCTTCTGCAGTTTTGTCTGAAAGGACATGCAGGTATGCCTCTTTGAGGTCCAAAGTCACGAGCCATGCTTTCTTGACCAGCATGGGAAGAAGCTGCTGTAGTGTCAACATTTTGAATTTCGGAATATCCAGGTAAGTGTTCAGAGAAGAAAGGTCCAGAATGGGTCTCCAGGCTTTGTCCTTTCTGGGAACCAGAAAGAGTCTTGAGTAAAATCCTTGTCCTTGCTCTTGTGGTGGTACCTTTTGAATAGCTCTCACGTCCATGAGTGCAGTAATTTGTTTTTGAACCTCTGCCCATTGCTTTGGTGGCAGATTTGGCATTCCTTTTAACCTTGGAAGAGTGTGGAAGTGGAACCTGTAACCTTGAGATATGATGTTGCGAACCCATTTGTCTTTGGTGATGCAATGCCAATTGTGATAGAAAAGAGCCAGTTGTCCTCCTAAAGGGGCTGCCAAGAGAGAGCTGTTTGGCAGCTGTAGTGGGAAGTCATTGAGATTGTTTTTTTATAAGGTTGAGGTCTGTCTTCACCTTCTTTCTGGCCTGGTGCACCCCATTGTCGAGGTCTGTAAGGGCCTTGTGTTTGACCTCTACCTCTTGGACGTCTATATCTGCCCCTTTGAGGTCTGTCTGTGACTGGAAAGGACCAATTTTTGTTGGCCAATTTCTGCTAAAACGAGGAGGTTGAACCTGTAAGAAATCTTTGAACGTTTGCATAGATTTTGCCTTATCTTCCATCTTTTTTAATACCTCCTCTGCCTTAACTCCAAACAACACATCCCTTTGCAAACGTGCATCCAGTAATTTGGCCTTCACATGATCTGGTAACGTATGTTCTTTTAACCAAGCATGCCTTCTAATGACAGAGCCTGTAACTGCTGCTCTACAGGAGGCCTCTAAGGAATCAAAACCACATTGCAAATATGTTTTCCCACTTGTTCAGCTGCATGCAATAAATCCTGCATTTCTTTCAAATTAGGAGGATCTGAATCTGGAAGCATCTTTTGTTTCAACTGAGACATTAAAATTTGCTGATATTTTAGCATGTGAAACTGGCAATTTAAGGCTCTCATGGCTAAAGTTGCAGATGTATAAACTTTCTTGCCCCATCTGTCTAATGCTCTAGAATCTCTGTCAGAGGGGACTGGGTTTTTAGCTGATGAGGCCTTAATCCCTTTGGGTCCTTGAGAAATAGTTTCACGGTCAGCAACAGGGCTTTTGTATAGAAATCTGAGAGAGTCAGGGACTCTGTAATATCTATCTGGCTTAACTGGGGCTGGTGGTAAGGAGTCAGGGTTTAAGCTGGATTCAGTGTATACATCATCCACAATATCTAACACTGGTGGAATAGCAAAGGGTCTGTGTTGAGGCAATAAAAGGAAGTCTCTGAGCCTTTTCTTGGATTTTGAGTAATCTTGGCCTTCCCAGTGGAAATGCTCCCTCATGGTATGTAAGGTCTCCCCAAAGGAGTAGTCCTCAGGCGGAGAAGATGGAATGGATTCCTCAGCATCAGAATCCTCATAAGGGGGTAAGGAATACCCTAGGTCTGAGGATGAGTCAGAGGAAATGGACACCTGGTCTGAAGATTCATAGTCTGCTTCTTGTCTGGGCCTTTTATCTGGAGGGGGTTGGGACCATCTGATCAGGGTGATTAGGTCTTCGGCCATTTTTAGCATTTGTTTCTTAGGCATGGAAGCCTGCCCTGGAGATTGCTGTGTCTGTTTCTATGCTTTTATGGGAGGCTTAGACTTAACAGAGGGCTTAATTGTTAACTGTGTAGGTCTGAAAACACCCTCTGAAGCTGTGGAATGTTCAGCTACTTCGGTTCCCTCTGTAGGATTAAGCTCGGTAATTTGAATTGCAGGGGCGTCCGAAGGCCCAGCCAGATCCACGTGGGAATCAGAGGCGGTCTGTGGTTCTATTGAAGTGGTCGTTAGGAGCTGCGTAGGCACCTCACTGAAAACCGGAGAACCAGTGACCGGCCTAGAAGAGGCCTCGTCGTCAGTCTTGGGCCTCGGATGCCTGTCCTTGTCCTTGCGCTTTTTATGAATTCCGGTCGGAAGTTCCGACGGCATAGTGTAATTAAATTTTCTGCCAAAATAATGCCAGGCAAAATCAAACCGACGTTTAATAGTGCGCTTGTTAAACCTAGCACAAAACTGACAACCAGTGACGTCGTGGTCAAGGCCTAGGCATGGGATACAGTAGGAGTGGAAATCCTTATGAGGTATTTGCTTCCCACAAGAAATACAATTATTAACTTTTAGTGACATCAGTCTGAGGCAAGAAAAAGTTTCCCCAGCGGGGTACTTAGCTATTTAGAAGACTTTGGTTCTGGATTCGGTATGAAAATCTCAGGAGTCGGCCGACCGGCACTTGCGAACTGCTTCTGCTTCGGGCACCGCGCGGCAAGAAAGACTGAAGAAAATGGCGTCGGCTGCATCTTATATCCCCCTGGCGCACTGACGTCAGGGAAGAAGTGACAGAAACCGATGCCGGACCAAGACTTTGGAACTCAGGCAGACTAGGGAACCGCCTGATGGCAGGATAACCCAAGTGTAATGACTGCAGCAGTGTCACACGATTAACATCACCGCTCTCATCTCTAGAACACTGATGTGCAGGTGTACCTCGTGATCTTGCCACGTGCCTTGGACCATCCTGCCAAGATAATGCCCCCCCCCCCAATCTGGGAGGCGTCCGTGGTCACCGTGGCCACTGGAGACAGGAATCAAGCTCCTCCCTTTGTCCAGATTGGTGGAACATAGCCACCAGCGGAGGTCCAGTTTGCACCGTTCCGTAAGAAGTATCAAGTGGGAAAGAGGTAGTTTCTGAAAGGACCATTGGGCTGAAAGGAGCCACTGTAGGATCCGCATGTGTAACCTGGCTAGAGGCACCAGCATGATGGTGGCAGCCATGGATCCCAGGAGCTGGAGAACTAACCTGGCCTGAACTCTCTTGAGGGGCAACAATGCGTGAATCTGAGACTGCAGCACTCTTATTCTCTCTTGTGCCAAAAAAGCCCGCATTTGAATAGAGTCTAGCTCGGCGCCTATAAAAACATGCTGTGAGGGCAGCAAGGCAGAGTTTTCCCAGTTCAAGGTAATTCCTAGTTGTTGACAAAGCGCAATGGTAGCCTCCCTGGCTTGAATGAGGAGATGCCTGGTGGGGGCGGTGAGAAGCCAGTCGTCCAGATATGGAAATACCTGGAATCCCCGACGTCTCAGGTGAGCCGTCACCACTGCCAAACAATTGGTAAACACCCTAGGGGCTGTGCTGAGACCAAAGGGCAGGGCACAAAACTGGAAGTGACTGGCTCCCAGCCGGAAGCGTAAGTGACTCCTGGATGCCATGTCCATCTTGATGTGGTAGTAGGCATCCTTGAGATCGATGGAGCACATCCATACTCCTTTTTCCAGCAAGGGAAAAATGGATTGAAGAGTGACCATGCAGAACTTGGACTTCAGAATGTAGTGATTCAATCGGCTGAGATCCAGAACGGGCCTCAGGTCCCCTGTTCTTTTCGGCACCAAAGAGAGTCTTGAGTAAGTTCCTGATCAGATATGGTCTGGGGGGACTGGTTGGATGACTCCTTTTTCTAGCAGCTTTAAAACTTCTAGTGCTGCTTGATCCCGTTGACTGGGTGGAACGTCCGGTTTTCTTTTGACTGGAGGGGGTGTTGATAAAAAGGGAACAGTGTAACCTCCGGTAACTATTCGAAGCACCCAACGATCCTGGGTGATGCTTTCCCAGGCTTCCGGATGCAACGAAATTCGGCCCCCGACTGGCTCCGGAACAGCACAGTCGGGCAACGCCTCAGGAATGCTGAAAGGAATCGCGGTATCCCGAGTTGCGGGGGCCTCCTCTGCCTCTAGGACGGCGTCTTCCAGAATAATTTCCCCCTCCTCTGTCTCTGGAGGGGGACTCACCTTGAGCGGCAGGGAAAGACTTCTGTGACTTCTTGAACCACATTTTCCCTCCTCTCTGAGCCTTGAGGTAAGGCCTAGAAGGGAGAGAAATGGGCCCCTATGGCAGACAGGGTCTTTCCCGCCTGTTCGCATCTGGTGAGGGTGTCTTTCACTTTGGTCCCGAAGAGTGAGGACCCATCAAAGGGGGAGTCAGTGAAGGAAAACTTAAAGGCCTCCACGAAATGACACAGGCGCATCCAGGCTTGCCTTCTGATAGCTACAGCTGAGCTAGCTGCCCTACTCGCCCCTTCGTCTGCATAGGATATGAGCCTCATGGACGAGTTGACAATGGACCCAAGGGTAGACAACTGGGCGTTAGTCTGCGCTACCACCTTAGGCATGTTACCCGTCAGAGTGTCTCCTAGCTCCTTAAGGAGATCTCTCTGGAGCAGAGTAAAATGACAAAGATAATTCAGCAACCGCAAAGTAAAGGTCGCTGAAGACAGGGTACGCTTCCCATACCGGTCCATACTCCTGGACTCCTTGTTAGGAGGATGGACGGAAGAAGAAGCCTCTGCAACTTCCTGCTGAGTGGCTGCTGCCACCACCAAGGCATCTACGGAAACCCCTTTGGTCAGGAACTCTTTTCCCCGGGGGAGCAGAAAGAAACTTATTTGGACGTCTGGGCACAGATTCCACGGAATCAGGGGTCTCCCACACCCTTCAACAAATCAAATCCAGGAGTTCATCGAAGGGGGGAGACACCCAGGAGGTGGAGGGTTGAGCTCCGAAGGCTTTGAGGAATACCGACTCCTCCTCAGAGGGGGTCTTGGAAGGCCAGTCGCCTCTCTGCCTCAGGATCTCCAGGATGTCGGAGAAAGAGACATCGGAGGACAACTTAGGGGACCCCTCTGACACCGCAAGGTCGGTATCAGAGGTGAGGGACTCGTCCTGGGAGTCTGTGCTTCCTCTTGCACAACTTCTTTCTAGGAGGCTCCTCAGGCACCGACACTGAGGGGCCCTCAGAAAGTTGGGGACAGCTTATGGGGATATCCTCAGACCTTCGGGCTCTGCCATCCATGGACAGGGGTGTGTCAGAGGCTCTAGCCGGGGTGTAGGGGGAAGGAGTGACCGATCCGGGTGATGTAACTCACGATCTGGCCAGTGTGCTCCTCATGGCCTCTAAGGCAGGTCCCCCCGAATCCGAGGACCGACCCTTCTCCGAGACCACAACTGGAGTCTGGGTTCCCCGAGCCGATGCACCAAGAGGGAGGCTCGGAACTGACAAGAGTCCCGAGGTATCCCCCTTGGGTCCGACTGAGGAAACCAGAGTACCGAAACCAGAGGACGGAACCGACATGGTTGGAGCAGACGTCGGCTCCGATAAACTCGCAAGGGGTATCTGTGCCGACACGAGAACATCACTCGGCGCGGAGCACTCCGGCTCAGACAACACAGGGGTGCTCGGAGGAGGAATCATCAGTACAAGAATAGGGACTGGCTCCGGAGCAGACTGGGCTGGAGCCGAAAACAATTTTGCTAACATCGGTGACTGCAGGAGCCTCTGGACCACCCAATCCACATCCAAATCAGACAGCCTAGAGGATTTGGAGGAAATAGAAGGAGATCGGGATCTCCTACCCGGAGACTCAGGCCTAACACTGGGTGACTGGCTCCGAATAGGCTCCAGTAATATTGAGGCCGAGGTAGACTCCAGTACAACAGATACCTCCTGCAGCCCCGAGGACAATGGAGCCGAGGAGGCAGTATCCACTTTCGAAACCTTCTCCGGGGGCTCCGATGAGACACATGGAGCCGGAGATCTTTTTTTGGCCTTGGAAGTCTTAGACTTCGTACTAGAAGAAGAGTCTAAGGACTCCTCAAAAGAAGGTTTAACCAGGCCCTTCAAAATCAACTTATTTTTTCTTTCCTGCAGTACCCTCGGGCTAAAGGCGTGGCAAAAACTGCAGGACTCTTGCAGGTGAATAGCGCCAAGACAATAAACACAGACAGAATGCCCATCTGTAATGGACATCTTGCAGCCACATTTTGAGCATTTTTTTAAACCCAGAGGGTTTATGCTCTTTCTGCTCTTTAGACATAATAGTTCACAGCACCCACTCAACCGATGACAGACACAAGAGGAAGGTGGGAAAAACCAAACCGCGAACAACCAAGGAAACTCTAATTTAAACGTTTCTTTGGTGCAGCAAGGAAATCTAACTACAGACCAAACAAACACAAGTTTACACAAAACAACACAGCAGAGGACTAGGTCCTCTAATTTAAACGGGCCTAGCCCGCCAAAACAGAGGGATACCACAAAACAAAAACAAAAAAAAAACACTACTCGCTTACACAGTACACTCACAAAGGAAAACTAGCTATTAAAGTAGCTTTTTACGAGAAACAGACTGCTAAAGACTTATGAAAAAGTTTGAAAAGGGTACTTAGCCACAGCCAAGCGAGACCACGTCCTAACTCTACGAGCGGCAAATGAGATCTGGGGCTAGGGCGAGGTGCATCTTGGGATACCGGGTTAGCCCAGCCAATTAGAGACTTCGTGCTAGAAAAATAAGTTGGCTGAGTCAGAGCCGAGAATCGGCTCCGAACCCGTGAGTAAAGAATGTAGGCGAGATAGGACCACATAACATCTAAATGTTCTCCATTGCATTTAAAAGTGACGTTTCTTACTGCTGTACAATTTAAATTTTATTACGGCCATCCTGCTACACCTATCCTTCTGCACACATGCACTGCACTCATGTATACGTCATTGAAACATTAACTATTTAAGCTAAAGGACTTGAAAATAAATTTGATGTTTCCTAGTACTGTTTGTCCTGGTCTTGGGAAATCAGGTCTATTAGCGAACAACTGCAGTAACCATGAAGTGAGCAGTGAGGGTCAGTATCTGTTAGACCAAAGCTGCAGTCACCAAATAAAGAAAGAACAGTTGTGCACACTTACCATAAATGTAGACGTTCGAGTGTATTCACTGTTGCAGTCATGACACTTGGGTTGATTCCCAAAGCTGAGGAAGGGTGGAGGCAGTCAAGAAGTGTTAGGGCTGGCTAGTAGGCCTTGCAAGACTGCTGTAGCAAATCCAGCCCTGGATTTGGAAAAGATAGGCAAGTGGTAATGCTTGGTGAAGGTGTGAACAGAACTCCAGGTTGCAGCTTCCAGAATGTCCCTGCTAGGGACTACCTTGAGAAATGCTGTAGAGGTAGAAGTAGCTCTAGTGGAATGTGTTCTGACCTCCTTGAGGGGTTGGTTTTCCATGGTGCTTGTAGCAGAAATGGATGCAGTGTACTATCCATTTGAAATGGGTTGTTTTGAAATGGCCTTACCCTCTGCCCCTGTAGCAAAGCTGACTAGCAGCTGGTCAGATTTTCTGAAAGACTTAGTCCCATCAAGGTAGAACCTGAGCTGTCTGTGCATGTTCAAAGAGTGTGGGATCCTTTCCCCTTTATTTTGAGGGTTAAGGAAGAAGGTTGGTAAATGGATGGATTGGTTAAGAGCCACACTGGACACCACTTTAGGCATAAAGGACGAGTTAGTCCTGAGGGAAACCCTGTCAGCACGGAAAATAATGAAGGGTTCCACACTCTTCTAGCCGAAGTTATGGTTAAAGCAAGGCTGTTTTCCAAGAGAGGAATTTTAATTCTGCTGAAGCAGCAAGTTCAAAAGGGGGAAGCATGAGCTTTTCCAATACAAAGTTAAGGTCCCAGGCAGGGGTGGGTGCTATCCTTGGGGGCCTTAAGTTGTTAGCCCCTCTCAGGAACTGTTTGATGAGAGGATGAGAAAATAGAGGTGGCTCAGTATTATAATGAGCCGAGATGGCAGAGGCATGAATCTTAATGGAGGAGAAGGATAGGCTTCTGTGGAGTAGCTCTGCTAGGTAATCCAGGATTAAAGGTAAGGAGAGCACTGCTGTGTCCCTTCCTTTAGCCTGCATCCAGGAACAATACCTTTTCCACTTTTCAGCATAGGATTTTCTAGTACTAGGTCTTCTGGCTTCAAGAATGACGTCCAGCACC
Source organism: Protopterus annectens (assembly GCF_019279795.1). NCBI lineage: Eukaryota > Metazoa > Chordata > Ceratodontiformes > Protopteridae > Protopterus > Protopterus annectens. Next base: position 1,822,957,721 of record NC_056725.1, read on the forward strand.
TGTTTACTGAGGGTTGCTGATGGGGTATTCAATGGATAAGCCAGGCTGCAAGGTTTAGGGTTTGCAATTGTGGATGCAAAATCGGGTCCTCCTACTGAGACAGCAGGGTAGGAGTCTGGTGTAGGTGCCAGGGTGGCACTGTTGCCAGGCTGTGCAGGAGTGGGATACCAGTGCTGGTGTGGCCAGTCTGGGGCAATCAGAATTGCCCTTGGCCTGTCTTGTTTTATTTGGAGTAGTATTCTGGAGAGAAGGGGCAGAGGGCGAAAGGCATATATTGACAGGTTTTCCCATTGAAAGGATAGAGCATCCACCTTCCAGGCCCTTCTGTGAGGGTTCCTGGGTGCAGTATTTGCTTAACTGGTGGTTCTTGGGGGAGGCAAAAAGATCCACCTCTGGTGTCCCCCACCTCTGGATCAGAAGCTTGAAGGTGTTGGGCTCCAATTTCCACTCGTGTGGGTCTGGGAGATTTCTGCTCAAGTCGTCTGCCAGTGAATTTTGTTTGCCTGGCAGGAATTGAGCTTGTAGATGGACCTGATTACTCAAGGCTGTGTTCCACAGGGCCATGGCTAATCTGCAGAGTGGGTAAGAATGAGTTCCCCCCTTCTTGTTTATGTACCACATGACTGTGGTGTTGTCTTGTTTTTATCAGCAGTTGTCCTGGAAGGATTAGGTATTTGAAAGTTGTCAGAGCATTCTGTACAGCTAGCATCTCTTTTTCATTGATGTGCAGGAGAATCTGGCTTGGGCTCCAGTGGCCCTGAATGCATTTGCCTGCCATGTGAGCCCCCCATGCATAGTCTGATGCGTCTGTTGTCAGGGTTTGGGCGGTGTGGGCCTGAGTGAAATGCAGTCCCTTGTGGTTGCATGCTTCTGCCCACCAAAGGAAGTCTGCCATTAGACAAGCTATGATAGGAATGACTGTTTGCAGATCCTGAGAATGCTGGCACCAAAGACTTTTAAAGTACCATTGAAGTTTTCTCATATGCAATCTTGCATATGGAATTAGCAGAATACATGAGGCCATGAACCCTAGGGCTTGCAGTATTTTCCTTGCAGATAGCTGAGTTTTGGTGGCCATTTGTTTTAAGTAGTCTGTCAAATAGACCTGTTTTTCTGGAGTAAGAAATGCCATCTGGGAAGTTGTGTCCAAGCTTGCTCCCAGGAATACAATCTTTTGACTGGGTACCAGTTGAGATTTCATTTCAGTGATGGTGTACCCCAATGAAGAGAGAAGGCTTTTTACAAATGCCAGGTGCTGAAGCAGCAATTCCTGACTGTCCACCTGAATCAGGCAGTCGTCCAAGTATGGGTAAATTTGGATATTTTTCTGCCTGCAGTATGCAATGGCTGGAACCAGGCATTTTGTGAATACTCTGGGAGCAGTAGAGAAGCCAAAGGGAAGTGCAGAGAACTGATCGTGCATAGATCCTGCCCTGAAACAGAGATATTTCCTGCATGACTCCCTGATGGGGATGTGCAGATAAGCTTCCTTTAAGTCTAGAGTGACTATCCAGGCATCCTTGGCTAGCATAGGGAGGAGCTGTTGCAAGGTGAGCATCTTGAACTTTGGGACCACCAGAAAGGTGTTGAGAAATGAAAGTTCTAGGATTGGGCGCCAAGAGCCCTCTTTTCTGGGCAGCCGGAAAAGTCTGGAGTAGAAACCCTGACCCCTTTGTTCTACTGGAACAGGCTGAATAGCTCTGTTACTGAGCAGGGAAAGTACTTGCTTTTGAGCCTCTGTCCACTGGTTTGGAGGAAGGTCTGGAAACCCACTTTGGGTTGGCAGTGAATGGAAGTAGGGCAGGGCTGGAAAGTAAAACTGAGAAGTCATTGAGAACTTTTTCCATAGGGGAGCGGCTTACCACTCCCTGTTTTTGGTGTGGGGGCACTCCATTGCCTAGATCGCTGCATACCCTGAGACTGTAGTCTGGGTGGCCTGTTTCCCCTGGGTCTTGTCTGGGAAGGTCTGGAAGGGGCTGGAAAGGACCAGTGTTTTGAGGGGGACTCACTCTTTATCAATGTTGTGGGCAGAATCTGGAACAAGCTTCCTAGAATGCTCACTTCTCTCTCATCTACACCACTCTTCAAGAAACATCTCAGAGAACATCTAAAAATACACTGGCTTTGTCCCTGCTCTAAGCCTGACTGTCCTCTTATTTCTCTTCTTGCTATACCCCTTCCTCCTGGGCTATGGCCCCTCTGCAGCATCAATCAATAGAAGCTAACTTTATACTAGTACTTGTGTTTTCCTGCCTTTTCACTTTCTCCTTCTTTGACTTAATGAATAATAATTTTCAAATATTGTGTAAACTTGTGTTTGATTGTACCTGAAACCTACTAAAGACTTTGTACTTGATTGTTTCTTAAACCTATGCCAAGACTCTGTACTATTGTTCACAAAATAACTTATTTGTTTTCCAACCATTTTTTGCTCTCTAATGTATTGGAATCTAGCCATTTTTTAATTTTGTATTCTGTAATTTACTTAATCTTTGGAGCTTTTCTCCTCGGGCCTCTACTGAAAATGGACATGTATCCAGCTAGACTAGCCCGGTCAACAAATATAAAATAAAAATGCCTACTGAATCTAGGTGGTTGCACTTGTAAGAATTCTTTAACAGTTTGCACAGATTTAGCGTTTTCTTCCATCTTTTTAAGAACTTCTGCTTTGGTGACAAACGGTCCTTATTTAAAGAGTGTCTAGTAATTTGGATTTGACATGATCTGGCAAGGTTTGCTCCTTCAGCCAAACATGTCTTCTCAGTACAGAACCAGTGACTGCAGCCCTGCAAGATGCTTCTAAGGCATCAAAGCCACACTGCAAAGTATGCTTACTAACCTGGTTTACAGAACGCATTAGCTCTTGTAAGTCTTTATTTTCTGTACAATCTGGAAATAATACCATTTTTTGTTTAATAAGTTCCATAAAATGTTGCTGGTACATCAGCATGTGAAAAGTACAGTTGTGTACACTTACCATAAATGTAGATGTTCGAGTGTATTCACTGTTGCAGTCATTACATTAGGGTAATCTGCTTGCAGGTTGCCCTCAGTCGGCCTGTTTAACAAAGTCTTGGGTCCTGCGTCGGTCGGTTGCTGTCCCTTCTTCCATGACGTCAGGGGTATAAAACATGCAGCCGACGCCATTACATCAGTTTTTCTTGCCCCAGATGTCAGGTGCCCCCCTAGTGGAGAGCAAATAAACATAAAAACACAAAGGTATACCTACAACAAAAAGCAAATACACCAAAAGGCTTTTAAGCATAGTAAAGGAAAGTAGAGGTATAGCCAGAAGAAATTAGGGGGCTGGAGGGAGGGTAAAGTACAGTTTTGCACCTACCATAAATGTAGATGTGAGTGTTCACACTGCTGCAGTCATTACACTTGGGTTATCCTGCCGTCAGGCAGTCCCGCAGTCGGCCCGAATTCCAAAGTCTTGGTGGGTAGGCTATACATATAAAATAAAAAAAATACCTTCAGTTACCAGCAAATACACCCCAAAGGTTGTATAGGATAGAAGGGTATAGATAAGTCCTGCTAGTTCAGAGGGGATGGAGGGAGGGTAACCTGGACTGCAGCAGTGTGAACACTCGAACATCTACATTTATGGCAGGTACAAAATTGTACTATGTTAATCGTGTTACACTGCTGCAGTCATTACACTTGGGTAGAATCCCAAAGCTGAGGTTGGGTGGCTGGTCTATAAAGAGTTAGGATTGGCTATGAGGCCCTGCAGAACTGCAGGGGCAAATCCTGCTCTGGATTTAGAGTAAAGAGGCAGGTGGTAATGCTTGGTAAAGGTGTGCACTGAACTCCAAGTTGCCGCCTCCAAAATTTCCTTGGTAGGTACTCCTCTGAGAAAGGCTGTTGAAGTGGCTGTTGCCCTGGTGGAATGTGGCCTAATGTTATTTGGGACTGATTTTTCCATGCTGTGTGTAGCAGTACCGAATACAGTGTCCTATCCATTTGGATATAGTCTGCTTTGAGATAGCCTTGCCCTGTGATCCTGCAGCATATGCTACAAACAGTTTCTCAGTTTTCCTGAAAGCCTTTGTTTTGTCCAAGTAGAAGAGTAGCTGCCTGTGTATGTCCAAAGAATGTAGAAGTTTCTCCCCTTTATTCTGGGGGTTTGGATAAAAAGTTGGCAAATGGATGGTTTGGTTAAGAGCCACGCTAGATACCACATTTGGCATAAAGGTAGGGTTTGTTCTTAAAGATACCCTGTCCTGATGAAAAATTATAAAAGGTTCCACTGCCATTAATGCCTGCAGCTCTGAGACTCTTCATGCTGAAGTTACTGCCAGGAGCAGAGCTGTTTTCCATGATAAAAATTTTAGATTGGCTGTATTGGCTGGCTCAAAAGGTGGTAGGGTCAGTTTTTCCAAAATGAAATTGAGGTCTCAAGTTGGTATTGGTGCTCTCCGGGGCGGTCTTATGTTTTTAGCCCCTCTGAGGTACTGCTTTAGCAAGGGATGAGAGAATAAAGGAGGATCCGTGTTGTAATGTGCTGAAATGGCAGAGGCGTGGATCTTAATTGATGAGAAGGATAGGCCTCTGTCCAGCATCTCAGTTAAGTATTGTAAAATCTGAGGAATGTTTGGAACAAGAGGGTCAAGGCTTTGAGCCTGGTTCCAGGTGCAGAATCTCTTCCATTTTTCTGAGTAAGCTTTCCTGGTGTTAGGCCTCCTGGCCTCCAGAATGACATCCATAACCGCTTTAGAGAGAGGTGTTGTCTGTTTGACTAATGTATCTGCCATGCAGCCAGGTTTAGGGTTTTGAGCTGACCGTGCAGGATGACTGTTTTGTTGAGTCAGAAGGTGTGGAATTTGAGGCAAAATCCATGGTGGGCCTTGAGCCAAGTTCCTTAAGATAGGGTACCAGTGCTGGCGTGGCCAGTCTGGAGCAATCAGGATCATCTGTGTTTTTTCTTGTCTGGCTTTTAGGAGTACCTTTGAAATGAGAGGCAGTGGCAGGAAGGCATAAACGTTTAGGTTTTTCCAGCTGAACAGAAGAGCATCCACTTTCCATGCTTGTTTGTGATAAGTCCTTGTGCAGAATTTTTGTAGTTGGCAATTCAGTGGGGATGCAAAAAGATCTATGTCTGGGCATCCCCACTTTTGCGTTACCATGCTGAAGATTTGTGGATTCAATTTCCATTCGTGAGGGTCCATGATATTTCTGCTTAGATTGTCTGCCAGAGTATTTTTCTGTCCTGGCAGGAATTGTGCTTGTAGGTGAACTTGATACGTTAGAGCTGTGTTCCACAAGGTCATGGCTTGCCTGCATAGGGGATAGGAATGCGTGCCCCCTTGCTTGTTTATGTACCACATTACTGTGGTGTTGTCTGTCTTAATAGTAATTGTCCTGGATGTAGAAGGTCCTTGAAGGCATTTTGAACAGCCAACATCTCTTTTTGATTGATGTGAAGATGCATCTGGTCTGTGGTCCACTTGCCCTGAATGCATTTTCCTGCCATGTGTGCTCCCCAGGCGTAATCCGAAGCATCTGTTGTTAGAGTTTGCCTGGCTGTGGGCTGGGTGAAAGGATGACCCTTGTTTAGGTGACATGCCTGTGCCCACCATCGAAACTCCTGTTGTAGGCAGGACATCATTGGTATTACAGCTTCTAAACAGTGAGAGTGTTGAGTCCGAACACTTTTCAGGTACCATTGTAATTTCCTCATAAGCAGTCTGGCATATGGTATTAGTAGTATGCAGGATGCCATGAATCCCATGGCCTGCAGAATTTTTCTTGCAGGGAGATGGGACTTTCTTGCCAGCAATTGAAAATACTGAGTTAGTTTAACTTGTTTGTCTGGCGTGAGGTAAGCCATCTGGGCCGTTGTATTTAAGCTGGCACCCAGGAATATAATCTGTTGTGAGGGCACTAGTTTTGACTTCTTTTCATTTGCTGTGTACCCTAGAGAAATTAGCAACTTTTTACAAACGCCAGATGCTGTAGAAGAATGTCCTTTGTCTCTGCTTGAATGAGGCAGTCGTCCAGATATGGATATATTTGAATTTCTTTCTGTCTGCAAAATGCAATTACTGGTGCCAGGCACTTTGTGAAGACCCTGGGTGCAGTAGATAAGCCAAAGGGCAGTGCAGAGAATTGGTAGTGCATTGTACCAGCTTTGAATCTGAGGTATGTTCTGCAATTTTGTCTGATAGGGACATGCAGGTATGCCTCTGAGGTCCAGAGTAACAAGCCAAGCCTTCTTGCCCAGCATGGGTAGAAGCTGCTGTAATGTCAACATTTTGAATTTCGGAATATCCAGGTAAGTATTCAGAACTGAAAGGTCTAGTATGGGCCTCCAGGCCTTGTCCTTTCTGGGGACCAGGAAGAGTCTTGTCCTTGTTCCTGTTGTGGCACTTTCTGAATAGCTCTCATGTCCATGAGGGCTGAAATATGTTTCTGTGCCTCTGCCCATTGATTTTGTGGCAGGTCTGGCATTCCTTTTAGCCTTGGTAAAGTATGAAAGTGGAATCTGTAACCTTGAGACACAATATTCAGGACCCATTTGTCTTGGGTGATTGTTTGCCAGTTTTGAGGAGAAAGTGCTAGTTTTCCCCCTAAGGGGGCTTCCAAAAGGGATGTGCTTGGCGTACGAAGGGGAAAGTCATTGTGACTATTTCCTGTAAGGTTGAGACTTGTCCTCACCACCTTTTGGGGTTGAGGTGCCCCACTGTCGTCGTCTGTTTGAGCCTTGGGGTTGAGATCTGCCTCTCTGTGGCCTGTATCTGCCTCTCTGTGGCCTGTCTGACACTGGAAAGGACCAATTCTTTGTTGGCCAATTTCTGCTAAACCGAGGTGGCTGTACCTGTAAGAAATCCTTGACTGTTTGCATATATTTAGCTTTATCCTCCATTTTCTTTAACACCTCTTCTGCCTTAACACCAAAGTATCATGCTGTAAAGGAGCATCCAATAATTTTGCCTTAACATGATCAGGTAAACTTTGTTCTTTTAACCAAGCATGCCTTTGAATTACAGAATCTGTAACTGCGGCTCTACAAGAGGCCTCTAAAGAATCAAAACCACATTGCAGAGTATGTTTTCCCACCTGTTCAACTGCATGCAATAAATCCTGCATTTCTTTACAATCAGGAGCTTCTGTGCTTGCAAGCATTTTCTGTTTTAACTGAGCCATTAAATATTGTTGGTACTTAAGCATGTGAAACTGGCAATTTAAAGCTCTTACTGCTAAAGTTGCAGAAGTGTATACTTTCTTCCTCCATCTATCCAAAGCTCTGGAATCTTTGTCAGAGGGTACTGGATTTTTTGCAATGGAAGCCTTAACCCCTTTTGGACCCTGGGAAATAGTTTCTGGATCAGCAGAAGGGTTTTTGTAAAGAAATTTGTGAGAGTCGGGGACTCTATAATACCCATCTGGCTTGGCTGGAGCAGGGGGCAAAGAGTCAGGAGATAAACTGGATTCAGAGAACACATCATCCACAATATCTAGCACAGGCGGAATAGCCAGGGGCCTGTGTTGAGGCAATAAGAGGAAATCCCTGAGCCTTTTCTTGGATTCTGAGTAATGCTGGCTTTCACAATGGAAATGCTCCCTCATGGTATGTAAAGTTTCACCAAACAAATAATCTTCAGGAGGAGAGGCTGAAGGGATAGATTATTCAGCATCAGAGTCCTCATAGGGGGGTAGAGAGTATCCCTGGTCTGAAGAGGAATCAGAGGAAATGGAAACCAGATCAGAGGAGTCATAGTCTGTATCATGCCTAGGCCTTTTCTCAGGAGGGGCATGGGAACCCCTGATTAAAGTAATGAGGTCTTCGACCATTTTAAGCATCTGTTTCTTAGGCATGGAGGACTGTCCAGGAGAATGCTGTACTTGTTTCTTTGTCTTTAATGGTACCTTTGTCTTGGCTGTTGTTTTAATGGTGAGTTGTGAAGGTCTGAAAACACCCTCAGAAGCCGATGCCTGCTCAGCGGCTCCGGACCCATCTGAGGGATTAGTTTCCGTAGGCCCAATACCTTGAGTTTCCAGAGGCCTGGATGAATCCACGTGGGAGTCGGAGATGGCCTGTGGCTCTGAGGTAGCGGGTGTCAGGGGTTGCAAAAGCACCTCACTGAGAACGGGTGAACCGGCGACTGGCCTAGAAGAGGTTTTGTCATCTGTTTTGGACCTCGGATGCTTGTCTTTATCCTTGTCTTTGCGTTTTTTCGGTATTGAGGTCATCCGCTGATCCGACGGCATCATATAATTGGACCTTCGGCCAAAGTAGTGCAAAGCAAAATCAAAACGTCTTTTTATAGTGCGTTTCTTAAATCTAGCACAAAACCGACAACTAATGACGTCGTGATCAGGGCCTAGGCATGGAATACAGTAAGAGTGGAAGTCCTTATGAGGTATTTGCTTCCCACAAGAAATACAATTATTAACTTTTTCTGACATCGGTCTGAGGCAAGAAAAAAGTTTCCCCAATGGGGTACTTAGCTTTATTGAAGACTTCGGATCGGAAGTTCGACTTCAGAAATCTCAGGAATTGGCCGACCAGCACTTGCGAACTGCTTCTGCTTCGGGCACTGTGCAGCAAGAAAGACTGTAGAAAATGGCGTCGGATGCATCGGGTGCACTGACGTCAGGGAAGAAGCGACAGCAACCGATGTCGGACCAAGACTTTGGAATTCGGGCCGACTGCGGGACCGCCTGACGGCAGGATAACCCAAGTGTAATGACTGCAGCAGTGTAACACGATGAACATCCAGGACTGCAACAGTGAATACACTCGAACATCTACATTTATGGTAAGTGCACACAACTGTACTATGTTCTTCGTGTTTCACTGTTGCAGTCATTACATTTGGGTAGAATCCCAAAGCTATGGTTGGGAGGAGGCGTTTATATACCATTAGGGCCAGCTATAAGACCCTGCAAGACAGCAGTTGCAAAGCCAGCTCTGGATTTAGAGAAAATTGGCAAATGGTAATGCTTGGTGAAAGTATGTACAGAACTCCGGGTAGCTGCTTCTAGGATGTCTCTGGTAGGAACACCTCTGAGGAAGGCTGCAGAAGCAGATGTAGCCCTGGTGGAGTGAGATCTGATCCCCTGGGGGGATAGGTTTTCCATAGTGCTTAAAGCAGAAATGAATGCAATGGCTTATCCATTTAGAAATGGTTGTGAAATAGCCTTCCCCTCTACCCCTGCAGCAAATGCTACCAGCAGTTGTTCAGCGTTTCTTCGAGGTTTAGTCCTGTCCAAATAAAATCTAAGTTGTCTGTGCACATCCAAGGAATGCAAAATCCGTTCCCCTTTGTTCTGTGGATTGGGAAAGAAGACTGGCAAATGAATGGACTGATTTAAGAGCCACACTGGATACCACTTTGGGCATGAAGGACGGATTGGTCCGGAGTGACACCCTGTCCGCATGAAAGATGATGAAAGGCTCCACTGCCATAAGGGCCTGTATTTCAGATATCCTTCTAGATTAAGTGATTGCTAAAAGGAAAGCTGTTTTCCAAGAAAGAAATTTTAAGTCTGCAGTAGCAGCTGGCTCGAAAGGAGGTAGAGTGAGTTTCTCCAATACAAAGTCAAGGTCCCAGGCAGGGGTCAGAGCTCTCCTGGGTGGTCTCAAGTTTTTGGCCCCTCTGAGGTACTGCTTGAGCAGAGGATGAGAGAAGAGGGGAGGTTCTGTGTTATAATGAGGAAAAAGACAGGCCCTTGTGAAGCATCTCAGTTAAGTATTGCCAAATCTGAGGTAAATTGGGCGCTGCTGTGCTCATCCCTTGAAATTGGTTCCAGGTACAGAATCTTTTCCATTTTTCAGCATAAGATTTTCTAGTACTAGATCTCCATGCCTCTAAGATGACATCCATCACAGGTTTGCTGAGGGATGATAAGGGTGAATTTAAGTGATTAGCCAGGCTGCAAGGTTCAATGTTGGAAGCTGAGGGTGCAGAATTTGGTTCTCCTGCTGAGACAGCAGGGAAGGGGTCTGAGGCAGGTGCCATGGAGATAACTGTGACACTGTGCAGGAGGGGGTACCAGTGTTGGCACGGCCAGTCTGAAGCAATCAAGATCATCCTTGGTTTGTCCTGTTTGACAAAGTAGAACTTTGAAGAGCAGAGGCAGCGGGGGGAAGGCGTAGACTGATAGGTTTTTCCAGCTGAAGGACAGAGCATCCACTTTCCAGGCTTGTTTGTGGGGAGTCCTTGTGCAAAACTTGTCCAACTGGTAGTTCTGGGGGGAGGCAAATAGATCTATGTCTGGGCTCCCCATTCGCTTGTCAACGTGTTGAAAATCCTTGGTTACAGTTTCCACTTGTGTGGGTCCATGAGGTTTCTGCTTAGTCCATCTGCCAGTGTATTTAATTTTCCTGGCAGGAATTGAGCTTGTAGGTACACTTGGTAGCTCAAGGCTGTGTTCCACAATGCCATGGCTAGTCTGCAGAGAGGGTAGGAATGTGTACCCCCCTGCTTGCTCATGTACCACATAACCGTGGTGTTGTCCGTCTTTACCATTAGTTGTCCTGGAAGAATGTAGTCCTTGAAGGCTGTCAGAGCATTCTGTACAGCTAACATTTCTTTTTGATTGATATGTAGGTGCATTTGACTTGGGTTCCATTTGCCCTGAATGCACTTCCCTGCCAGGTGAGCCCCCCATGCATAGTCTGATGCATCTGTTAGGGTTTGGGCGGCAGGGGGTAGTGTGAATGGTAGTCCCTTGTTTTGGTGGCAGGCCTCTGCCCACCAGAGGAACTCTAGGCGTAGGCAAGGTATGATAGGACTCATTGTTTCCAGGTTGTGAGAATGATGACTCCCATAGGCTTTTTAGATACCACTGTAGTTTCCTCATATGCAGTCTTGCATATGGAATTAGAAGAATGCAGGAGCCATAAACCCCAAGGCTTGCATTATTAGTCTTGCAGATAGCAGGGTTTTTGTGGCCACTTGTTTGACATAGGTTATCAAATGAATTTGCTTTTCTGGCATGAGGTAAGCCATCTGGGAAGTTGTATTCAAGCTTGCTCCCAGGAATGTAATTTGTTGACAGGGCACCAGTTGTGATTTCTTTTCGTTTATGGTGTACCCCAGACAAGTTAGAACCCTTTTTACAAACGCCAGATGATTCAAAAGTATGCCCTGGCTTTCTGCCTGAATTAGACAATCATCCAGGTATGGGTATATTTGAATACTTGCTTGCCTGCAAAATGCAATAACTGGAGCCAGGCACTTTGTGAATACCCTGGGCGCAGTAGACAAGCCAAAGGGCAGTGCAGAGAACTGAGAATGCGTGCAGCCTGCTTTGAAGGGTAGGTATCTTCTGCAAGATTCCCTGATTGGGATGTGCAGGTATGCTTCTTTGAAATCTAGTGTTGCCAACCAGGCATCTTTGCCTAGCATAGGAAGTAATTGAAGAGTCAGCATCTTGAATTTTGGAATCTCCAGAAAGGTGTTTAGAGTAGACCGGTCCAGGATTGGACACCATGACTTGTCTTTTCTGGGTACCAGAAAAAATGTTTGGAGTAGAAACCTTGTCCCTTTTACTCTTCTGGTACCAGTTGAATAGCCTCCATGCTTAAGAGGGAAAGTACTTGTTTTTGAGCCTCTGCCCACTGATTTGGGGGCAGGTCTGGCCACCCATTTGGTGTTGGCAAATTTGGAAATGAAATCTGTATCCCTGGGACACTATTTAAAACCCATTTGTCCTGGGTTATGAGTTCCCAGTTCTTTGCATGAAGAGCAATCTTTCCCCCCAAAGGAGGAATTTTAAAAGGAAGTCATTGAGACTGTCTACCACAGGGGGGTGTATTGTTATTTCCAGATTTGGAAGTGGAGGCCCCCCACTGCTTATTCTGAGAGTCCCCTGGGACTGAAACCTGGGGTTTTTGCTGCGTCTGGGTTTGGCTCGAGAAGACCTGGAAGGGACTGGAAAGGACCAATTCTTAGTAGGCCAGTGCCTACGAAATCTAGGAGGTTGCACTTGTAGAAAATCTTTAACAGTTTGCATAGATTTAGTTTTATCTTCCATCTTTTTAAGAACTTCTTCAGCCTTGTTGCCAAACAAGCAGTCCTGATTTAAAGGAGCATCCAACAATTTAGCTTTAACATGATCAGGCAAAGATTGCTCCTTAAGTCAAGCATGCCTTCTAAGCACTGACCCAGTAGCAGCAGCCCTGCAAGTGGCCTCTAAAGAATCAAAACCACATTGCAAAGTATGTTTTCCAACTTGTTCAGCAGAATGCATTAAGTCCTGTAAATCTATTTTCCACACAGTCAGGAATCAATATCATTTTCTGTTTAAGCAGTCAATAACATGTTGCTGATATTTTAACATATGAAATTGGCAGTTTAAAGCTCTGATTGCCAAGGTTGCAGAAGTATAAACCTTTTTACCCCATCAATCCAGCGCCCTGGAGTCTCTATCAGAAGGGGTAGGATTTTTAGCAGTAGAAGCCTTAATGCCCTTGGGCCCCTGAGAAATAGTCTCTGGATCTGCAACAGGATTTTGTGGTAGAAGAAGGAAATCCCTAAGCCTCTTTTTTGAATCAGAAAATTCCTGGCTTTCCCAGTGAAAATGCTCCCTTAAAGTATGTAAAGTTTCCCCAAAAGAAAAATCCTCAGGAGGGGAAGCAGAGGGAATAGAATCCTCTGCATCAGAATCCTCATAAGTAGGTATGGACAAATCCAGGTCATCAGAAGAGTCAGAAGAAACAGAATCCTGATCAGAAGATTCATAATCAAGCTCAGCCCTAGGCCTTTTTTTTTTGGGGGGGGGGGGGTATTTGCTTTCCACAAGTAATGCAATTATTAACTTTTACCGACATCGGTAAGGAGCAAGAAAAAGTTTCCCCAACGGGGTACTTAGCTTTAAGTTGAAGACTTCGATTCTGAAACTTGAAAATGAAAACTTCAGGAGTTGGCCGACCGGCACTTGCGAACTGCTTCTGCTTCGGGCACCGCACAGCAAGAAAGACTGAGGTAATGGCATTGGCTGCTTGTTTTATACCCCTGACGTCATGGAAAAAGAAGTTATGTCCTTACCATAACGTTCCATGTGGAGTGTTCATCTCGCCTTGGTTATTACACATGGGTTCGGAGCCGATCCTCGGCTCCGTGCCGGCCGACTGCAAGCTCTGCATCGAGAAGAAGCTCGAGGACATCTAATACCCACAATCCCTCTCTGCCTTTACCTCAGATCTAGTTTGCAAGCAAACCAGACATAAAGCACGCACACATGCCAACTATATACATAAAAGTACATATATACAAACATACCAAAGGTATGATAGTAACACTCATACTGCAACAGCAGAAGGAGAATACTCCAGACCAGGCACCAAATCGAACGTTCTTCCTAAGGGTGGGAAGGGTGGGAGTAATAACCAGCGAGATGAACACTCCACATGGAACGTTATGGTAAGGACATAACTTCTTTATGTGAGAGTGTTCAATCTCGCCTTTGTTCTTACACATGGGTAGTGTCCCTAGCTCCATGATCCTGAGGAACTCAAGGGAGAACGTTCTTGAGCACAGTGGAACCAAAGGTTGCCCTATCCCTAGAAACCCTGTCCACTTTGTAATGAGAGATAAATGTATGTGGTTTAGCCCAAGTAGCAGCCGCACAAATAGTGTCTAGTGGTAGCGAGCTGCGTGAGCCAAAGATGTAGAAACTGATCTGGTGGAATGTCCTTTGGGTTTTGCTGATAATGTTTGGTCAGAGGCTTCATAAACATATGTGATACAGTCAGTTAGCCATTTAGAAAGAGTTCCTTTGTAACTGCAAGACCCTTTCTGCTGTCAGCAAAAGCTACAAATAGTTGATCAGATTTCCTGTGATCTTTTGTTCTATCCAAATAAAATCTGAGTTGTCTATGGACGTCCAGTTTGTGCAACATATACTCCAATTTATTAGAGTGGTTCTTAAAGAAGGTGGGTAATTCAATGGACTGATTAATATTACTAGAAGAACAAACTTTGGGGAGAAAGGATGGATTAGTGCGTAGGGATACTCTGTCAGAATGAAATATTAAATAAGGATGTTTGACAGAAAGGGCCTGAAGCTCAGACACTCGTCTAGCAGATGTAATTGCCACTAGAAATAAAGTTTTCCATGACAAAAATTTCAATGTGCAACTTGAAGCTGGTTCAAAGGGTGGCAACATCAATTTAGAGAGCAACAGGTTTAAATTCCATGGTGATGTCGGACTTCTGACTGGTGGTCTGATATGAAAAGAACCTTTTAAAAAGGCTTTACAAAGTCTGTGAGCCATAATAGGCGCACCACATTCCTCTACATGATAGTTAGAAATGGCAGCTAACTGTACTCTTAAAGTAGCCGGGGAAGCTCCTTCATGAAATAGTTCAGTTAAGAACTCTAAAACCTTGTTTAACGGAGCTCTAACAGGGTCCAAATGATGTGACTCCGCCCAAAAGACAAAACGTTTCCACTTACTGGTGTAAGTCTTTGTAGTGGAAACTTTATGAGACGCTACTAAAATATCTTGAACCACCGATGTAAGGGGAACCGACCTGGCTAAAAAGGGAAGCGGAGCAGCCAAGCTGCTAGATGGAGAGATTCTAGAGATGGGTGAGGAACTCCTGACGAGTGAGTCAGTAGATCTGGCTCTGGGTCCAGCATCCAAGGTCCCCGAATGCGGTGATGCAATAGAAAGGGGAACCAAATTTGACGAGGCCAGAATGGGACAATGAGAATAATAGTCCTCTGAAGGTTGTTTGCTTTCTGTAGAAACTTTGCAATCAGGGGAAATGGAGGAAAAGCATATAGGAGACCCGGGGGCCAATCGTGCACCAGCGTCCCTGGGGACTTCCCCTGGAGGGGGTAATAGGGCAAAGTAGCTCCTGCATTTGGCGTTCATTGGAGACGCAAACAGATCGCAGGTAGGCTTGCCCCATTTGCGAAAAATCCTTCTCGCAACTGACTGTTTGACGGACCACTCGTGAGGCAATAGTATTGCCCTGCTCAGCCTGTCGGCTATGACGTTGGATGACCCCGGGATGTGCGTTGCGATCAGAAAGCGACCGGTGGACTCTGCCCATTGCCAAATTCTCATGGCCTCTCTGCATAGTTGGTAAGACCTGGTTCCCCCTTGCTTGTTTATGTACCAGACTACGGACATGTTGTCTGTCTGAACTGCAATGGTCCCTGGAGGAAGAAGGGGAGCAAAGTGTTGCAACGCCAAAAACACTGCCCTCAACTCCAGAACATTGATGTGCAGATTGTACTCCAGATTGGTCCATTCACCTTGGACTGTCTGTCCCTGAAAGATGCCCCCCCACCCTATCAGGGAAGCGTCCGTGGTTATCGTCGCTGACGGTGCGGGTAGCACAAATGGTCTTCCGCTGGATAGGTTGCAAGTCTGTAACCACCACATTAGGTGTGATTTGCATGTTTTCGTTATCAATATTTCGTGAGTCAGTGGAAGTTGTTGGAATGACCATTGTGCAAACAGAAGCCATTGTAGCACTCTCATGTGCAGTCTTCCCAATGGTATCACAATGAGAGAAGCTGCCATGAGACCCAAGACTTTAGGAACAATTTTTGCCGGTGACTTTCTGGACGACAGCAGAAGGGAAATGTTGATTTGAAGTGCTACTATTCTTTCTGTAGGAAGTTTTAGAACTAAATGATGCGTATCTAATTCCGCTCCTATGAATAAGATATGCTGTGATGGCTGTAGCAAAGATTTTTCGAAATTTACTGAAATTCCAAGGTGTGTACAAAGTTGTAGGGTGTAATCCCTGGCTTGTATCAGTTGACGCCTGGTGGTGGCAGACAGGAGCCAGTCGTCCAGATACGGAAACACTTGGAATCCTAAGCGCCTCAGATGAGACGCTACCACTGCCATGCATTTGGTGAAGACTCTGGGGCTGTAGTCAGACCAAAGGGCAGGGCTCGAACTGATAGTGACTGGCTCCCAGCCGAAGCGCAAATGATCCCTGGACGCCCTGGCCATTTTGATGTGGTAGTATCGCCCTTCAGATCTATTGAGCACATCCAGTCGCCCTTCCGTAAGAATGGAAGGATCGATTGAAGCGTGACCATTCGAACTTTTCCTTCTTGACAAAGGTGTTGAGATGGCTTAGGTCCAGAATCGGCCTCCAGTCCCCTGTTTTCTTTGGAACTAAAAAGAACCTTGAGTAAGTTCGAATCCTATTTGGTCCGCTGGGACTGGTTGGATGACTCTTTTTTCCTAGCAGCTTTGAAATTTCTGTAGCTGCTGGGTCTCGCAGATGGGGTGGTACATCTGGGAGTTTTCTTTGGAATGGGTGTGGATAGAAATGGGATTTTGTAACCTCTGGTAACAATGCTTTTACCCAATTGTCTGAAGAAAGGTTTTGCCAGGCCTGAGGGTATAAAGCTAGCGACCCCGACTGCCTCCAGAGCAGGACAGTCGGGCCTCCTCTCAGGAGTGCTGAAAAGGTTTGCCAGGAGGTTATCCCTGTCACCTTGGTTTTATGGACCTCTGCCGCCAGGGCGGCGTCTTCCACCTCTGCCCCCTCTGCCTCTAGAGGGGCATCACCCTGTGTGTTTGGGAAAGATCCTTGGGGTTTTCAAACCACATTTTCCCACCACGTTGCCCTTTGGGGTACGGTCTGGAAGGGGTGGAAAAACGGACTCCGACAGCAGACAGAGTCTTTCCCTCCTGTTCACACTGGGTAAGGGTCTCTTTTACTTTAGGGCCAAAAAGTGTGGCTCCATCAAATGGGGCGTTAGTAAAGGAAGACTTGAAGGCTTCCGAAGCGAACATAAGCGCATCCAGGATTGCCTACGAAGAGCAATCGCTGAAGCCGCTGCCCTACTCGATCCTTCGGCTGCGTAGGATATCAGCCTCATGGACGAGTTTACAATGGAAGTAAGGGTGTTGAGATGCGCTGTAACTTTCTCTGAAACAGCAGCATCTGTAGTACCCTGGAGGGCATCTCCCAACTCTTTGACTAGATCCCTCTGTAAACATGTAAAATGAGTCAAATAGTTCAGGGAACGCATAGAGAAAGCCGCTGAACTGAAAATGCGCTTCCCGTATCTGTCCATGGTCCTAGAATCTTTGTTAGGCGGATGGACAGATGAGGAAGACTCCGACATCTCCTTTTTCGTGGCCGCTGCCACCACCATGGCGTCTACTGGAACTCCTTTGGTGAGGTAAGCCTTTTCCTGTGGTGCCGTAATGTACTTATTTGGCTTCCTAGGGACTGGTTCCACCGTGTCAGGTGTCTCCCACGCCCTTCGAGCAATCAACTCCATTAACTCATTGAAGGGCGGAGTGACCCAGGAGGAGGAAGGGCGAGCACCAAATGCCTTCAGCAAAACTGACTCATCCTCAGAAGGGGGGAGGGCTTGCCAGTCACCTGTTTTAGGATCTCCAAGATGTCAGAAAAAGAGACATCTTCTGAAGGTGACTTAGGGGACCCTTCTGACTCATCTAAGTCAGTATCAGATGTCAAGGATTCTTGTGGAGAATCCAAGTGTCTCCTCTTACACAATCTTTTCCTAGGGACTTCTTCGTGGGGAGCATCCAAAGAAGCCTCCGAGGAAGAGGGGGCACCCTCCAGGGGTGGCTGAGACACTGGTGCCCGACGCTTGGACGTGGCCGTGGGTGCAGAGGAGGATAACGGTCCTTTGTGGGGAGGAGAAGCTGTTCCTGCTGATGTGGTTGTCTGGGTAGACAACACCTTCCTCATGAGGTCGAAGGCCCCCGGGTCCCGAGTCGAGGTATCTCCCGGTTCCGAAGAAATGGGAAGAATCCTCGAAACAGGAACCTAAGGCACCGACCCCGAGGACGGAACCGAGTCGATCCGCCGAGGCCCGAGAGGGAGCGTCGGAACGAAACATCGGTCCGACTCGGTCCCGGAACCAAGGATGGATCTTCGGCCCCAAGACTCCAGTACCGGATCGGATGGAGTCGAGGTGAACGGTGCCGACCGAGAAAAGGACGGTTCTGGCACCGAGGGCTCCACAATCATCAGTTCAGCTTCTTCCGGCTCAAGACTGGACAGGTCTCGGAGGAGGAACAGATGGAGATAGTGGCAGGCCTTCAAGTCTCGACATCAACTGAGAGGAGACCGAGATAAGCTTGGATAGGGCCGTATGCTCCATCAATTTCTGCACCACACGGTCCACATCGGTGTCGGAAAAGGCCCTGGAAGAACGAGTCGAAGGGATCGAAGACGGAGCCGACCTCAGCAGAGTCGGTGGAGGGAGCTCCACCGGTTCCAAGACTCGAGGCTCGGAAACTGCCAACAGTTGAACACTCAGCCCTCAAGTCTGTGGAACCGGTGATCTAACTTTGCTCAAGAGCTCGGAGCCGATGACTTGGGCTCCGACGCCTTCGATTCCTCGAGGATTTGGATGCCTGGTCAGAAGCATCCAGAGCCTCCTGGAAAGAGGGTTTCAACAAACCTCTGTCCATCAGTTTCCTGCGCCTATCTGTCATGACCCTCCCACTAAAAGAGTGACAAATAGAACAGTCCTCTTGTAAGTGGAGAGGGCCAAGGCAGTAGACACAGGAACTGTGGTTGTCCGTGACCGACATCTTTTGGCCACACTGGCAACGTTTGAAACCAGATTTCATTTTCTCAGACATAATGAAGTAAGAGAAAAAAAACAGTCAAGTCCAGTAATAGTCAATCCAGGAAAAACAGTCAAATCCGGTAAATATGTAAGTCCGTTTGTCAAATCCAAGTAGGGGTGGTAGGCCCCGAAAAAAACTCTATACCAGTTATATAGTTAAACTAAGTTAAACTAAGTTAACGGTACCGAGAATTTCTGTCTCTACTCACACACCATACACTAACTACAATAACTATTGATCTTAAACAAGTTCTCTTGAAAATTTAACCAAAAAAAGTTAAAATCTTATCTGAAAACCCTCGAGCTAGCCTCCAGCGATGCGAATGCAGCAGCGGCAAACTAGATCTGAGGTAAAGGCAGAGGGGGATTGTGGGTATTAGATGTCCTCGAGCTTCTTCTCGATGCAGAGCTTGCAGTCGGCCGGCACGGAGCCGAGGATCGGCTCCGAACCCATGTGTAAGAACAAAGGCGAGATTGAACACTCTCACATGAAGGGATAGCAACTGACGCAGGACCCAAGACTTTGTTAATCAGACCGACTGAGGGCAACCTGCAAGCAGATTACCCTAATGTAATGACTGTACCAGTGAAACATGAAGAACATCTGGAATTCAATGCCCTGATAGCAAGAATTGCAGAGGTATATACCTTCTTACCCCATCTGTCTAAAGCTCTGGAACCCCTGTCCGAAGGGGTAGAATTTTTGGCTGTAGTAGCCTTAATACCTTTAGGTATCTGGGAAATAATCTCTGGATCAGCAGCAGGATTCTTGAAAAGAAACTTGTGAGAATCAGGTACTCTGTAGTACTTGTCAGGTTTCCTAGGGGCCGAGGGTAATGTGTCTGGAGTAAGACTGGAATCCATAAAAACATCTACAACATCAAGGACAGGGGGTTAGCTAGAGGCCTGTGATGAGGCAACTCTAAAAATTCTCTGAGTCTCTTTTTGGACTGAGGGTAGTCTTGGCATTCCCAGTGGAAATGCTCTCAAAGTATGCAAGGTTTCACCAAAAGAAAAATCCTCTGGAGGGGAGGCAGAGGGAATGGATTCCTCTGCTTTTAACTCCTCATAGGCTGATAAGGGCATGTCCTGATAATCAGAAGGGTCAGAGTCATCGGACTCCTGGTCTGTAGAATCAGAAGGAAACTCAATTCGTTGTCTCTTAGCAGGGGAAGTCTGACTTCCCCTAATTAGTGTAATAAGGTCTTCAGCCATTCTAAGCATTTGTTTTTGTGGCATGGGAGCTTGAGCATGCGCTTTAGTCGTCGGTTTTCTAGGTGTAGTGCGTACTCTGGGGCCTAAGAAACTCAGTAGTTTTAGCTAAAAACGAAGCCGTCGGTTTGACTTGAACATCGGTAGGATGGAATACACCCTCAGGAGCTGGTGCCTGCACAGCAGCTCCAGACCCATCCAAGGTAGAGACATCCACTGGTTTCATAGTCGAAGCATCTCGCGACATACTGTACTCCGAATGGGTCTCAGCAGAGGCCTGTGAATCCATCAAAGCGGGCATCAGGGGCTGCAAAGGCGCCTCACTCAGTACCGGGGACTGGCGACTAGCTTAACCTAAGCGTCATCGGCAGTTTTGGACCTATGCGGTCTGTCTCTGTCTTTATGTTTTTTTTATAAGATTAGTAGTCGGATGGCTTATCAAAGCCATTTCGAATCTGAATAATGAGGAAGTCGGAGGCCGACACGGAGCCGAGGATCGGCTCGAACCCATGTGTAAGAACAAAGGCGAGATTGAACACTCTCACATGAAGGGATAGCAACTGACCTTGGGACCCAAGACTTTGTTAATCAGACCGACTGAGGGCAACCTGCAAGCAGATTACCCTAATGTAATGACTGTACCAGTGAAACATGAAGAAAGTACAGTTTTGTACCTACCATAAATGTAGATGTCCGAACTGGATAGCATCTGCAGTCATAACAAGTGGGTTGTCCTGTCGTCAGGCAGCCCTGCAGTCGGCCGGATTCCAAAGTCGGTCCGCTTCGCTGATGTCGCACTCCACCCGACGTCATCACTGTTGGTCTTCGGGTATAAAAGCATCAGCCGACGCCATTTTCCTCAGTGTTTCTTGCCCCAGATGCCAGTAGCCCTCTTGCAGGCTAAAATTTGGATAGATGCCAATGTTTCCAAATAGATAGAGGTAAACACAACAATAAGCATATATGTACATATATACAAACAAATACACCATAAAGACCCCCAACAGCTAGCTATTAGGAGGGTAAACACCTAGGAGTACCACAGAGGGAAGGAGGGAGGTAATCCTGACTGCAGCTGCTATCCAGTTCGGACATCTACATTTATGGTAGGTACAAAACTGTACTATGTCCTTCATGGATGCATCTGCAGTCATAACAAGTGGGTAGAATACCATAGCCAACTAGGGGAGGAGGAAAAAGTAGATTATGGTGTGTTTAGGATCCCTTGCAGTACAGCAGTGGCAAACCCTGCTCGGGATCTGGAATATAGAGGCAAATTATAATGCTTGGCAAATGTATGCACGGAGGTCCAAGTAGCCTCAATAATGGCTTTGGTTGCCACTCCTCGTAAGAAGGCTGTGGTAGTGGCGGTTGCCCTTGTAGAATGAGGTCTTATGTTCTGTGGAATTGGTTTTCCATGGAAGGAGTAACAGTATCGTATGCAATTTCCTATCCATTTGGAGATTGTCTGTTTGAAATAGCTTTTCCTTCCCTTCCTGTTGCATAGGCTACAAAAGTTGGTCAGTCTTTCTGCTATTTTTGTTCTGTCCAAGTAGTAGCGTAGCTGTCTATGTACATCCAAGGTATGCAGTATTCTTTCCCTCTGTTTTGTGGGTTGGGAAAGAAGGTAGGTAGGTGGATTGCCTGGTTTAAAGATACTCTGGATACCACCTTGGGCATAAATGTAGGATTAGTCCTCATGGACACTCTATCTTGGTGGAAGATTAGGAAGGGTTGCACTGCCATTAAGGCCTGTAGTTCTGAAACCCTCCTTGCTGAAGTAATTGCCAGTAGGAAAGCAGTTTTCCATGACAGGTGTTGTAGGTCTGCTGTTGCTGCTGGTTCAAAGGGTGATAGTGTCAACTTTTCTAGCACAAAGTTTAAATCCCAAGCTGGTAATGGTGGTTTCCTTGGAGGTTTTACATTCTTGATTCCTCTGAGGAACTGCCTGAGCAAAGGTGCGAAAAACAGGTGGATCAAAGCTGTATTCTGCTGAAATAGCTGATGCATGTATCTTGATGGAGGAGTAGGACAGGCCTGAATGAAGAAGTTCGCCAGATACTCCAGAATGTTAGGCATATCTATGTTTGACACATCTTTTCCTCTTCGGTACTCCAAATAACAAACCTTTTCCATTTTCCAGCATAGTTCCTTCTTGTTGAAGGTCTGCGTGCTTCAAGAATAATGTCTTTAACTCTTTGGGAAAGTTCTGGATTAGCTGCTGCTATGTGATGTTCCATGCAGTCAGTTGCAGCGTTTTAGGTTTGGATGTATGATGCTGTAGTTGTTCTGAGTTAACATCAAAGGCATCAGGGTATTGGCCACATATTGTTCGAGACATGCTCTTCAGTAGTGGGTACCAGTGTTGTCTTGGCCAGTTTGGGGCTATCAGGATTATCCTTGGACGTTCTTCCTTGATTTTTAGTAGTACCTTGTGTATCAAGGGAAGAGGTGGGAATGCATATGCTGTTAGGCCTTTCCAGTTGAAGAAGAGTGAGTCCACTTTCCATGCTAGTGGGTGGAATGTCCTTGTGCAGAATTTTTTGAGCTGGTGATTGAGAGGTGATGCGAATAGGTCTATCTGTGGCATTCCCCATTTCTTTGAGATGGTCTTGAAGATGTCCGGGTGCAGCTTCCATTCGTGGGCATCCGAAGTGGTTCTGCTTAATATGTCTGCTAGAGTATTGCCTTTCCCCGGTACAAATATTGCCTGTAACTGAAAGTTGTAGCTGAGTGCCAGGGTCCACAGCTCCAAGGTCATTCTGCATAGGGGGTATGAATGAGTGCCTCCCTGTTTGTTGATGTACCACATGACTGTGGTGTTGTCTGTCCTTATCATCAACTGGCCCTCCTTGAGGAATGGTTTGAACTTTTGGATTGCCAGTTTTACTGCCAGCATTTCTTTTAGATTGATGTGCAGGTGAAGTTGATCCTGTGTCCACAATCCTTGCACGCATTTGTCCAGCATGTGGGCCCCCCATCCTAGGTCTGAAGCGTCTGTTGTGATGGTCTGGCTTGGTTGACATCTGCGAAAGGGTAGGCCTGGGTTTGACTGGCATGCCTGAGCCCACCATAGGAACTCCTGTTTTAAGCATGGAATTAGTGGGATTTCTGTTTCTAGACTGTGTCTGTGTTGGGACCATAAATTCTTTAGGTACCACTGTAGTTTCCTCATATGTAGTCTGGCAAATGGGACCAAGATTATGCATGATGCCATGAAGCCCAAGGCCTGCAGAAATTTTCTTGCTGTTAACTTGTTCAGTTTTGTTAGTGCCAAGAAGTAAAGAGGAAGTTCTTTTGTTTTTCTGTAGTCAGGAATGCCATTTGTTGTACTGTGTCCAATTCAGCCCAAGAATGTCCTTGTTTGGGATGGTATCAGCCTTGACTTTTGTAAATTGACTGTGTATCCCAGTCCTTGTAGCAAGTAAATGACCCTTTGTAAATCTGTTGTCAGCTTGCTTTTGTTGTCCCCTTGTAGCAGGCAGTCGTCCAGGTATGGGTAAATTTGAATTCCCTGTAGTCTGCAATGGGCGATTACTGATGCCAGGCATTTTGTGAATACTCTGGCAGTAGATAAGCCAAAGGGCAATGCTGAGAATTGATAGTGCTCTGATCCTGCAAGAAATCTGAGGTATCTTCTGCAGATTGGTCGAATGGGGGCGTGCAGGTATGCCTCCTTGAGATCTAGAGTTACCAGCCAAGACTCCTTGCCCAGCATGGGAAGAAGTTGCTGTAGGGTCAGCATTTTGAATTTTGGGACAATGATGTATGTATTTAAGGTGGACAGGTCGAGAATTGGTCTCCAACTTTTTTCCTTTCTTGGGACTAGGAATAGTCTGGAATAGAACCCCTTTCCTTGTTCTGCTGTTGGCACTCTTTCCACAGCTCTCATGTTTGCTAACTCCATTATCTGGCGTAGAGCCTCTGTTTTTTGATTTGGAGGTAGATTTGGCATTCCTCTTTTTACTGGTAAAGTGTGGAAGTGAAACCGGTAACCTTGATCTATGGTTTGTAAAATCCACTTGTCCTTTGTTATGTAATGCCAGTTCTTTGAAAATAAGGTTAACTTTCCGCCTAGAGGAGCTGCTATTTGTTCCCTGGTAGGCGGAGTTAGGATTAAGTCACTGTGGTTGTGCTGATGTAGTGGCAGTGGCTGTGTCTGTGCCTCTGTTGTTACCTTGCCACTGTCGTCCTCTGTAGGCACCTCCTCTGGATTGGTTTCTGCCTCTGGAACGTCTATTCCTGCCCCTTTGAAATTTTGAGGAGTCAGGAAAGGACCAATTTTTGGCAGGCCAGTTCCTGCTAAACCTTGGGGGTTGGACCTGCAAGAAATCTTTAACAGTTTGAACAGATTTTGCCTTTTCTTCCATTTTCTTCATAACCTGCTGGGCAGGTGTACCAAACAAACTTGTCTTGTCCATAGGAGCATCTAGCAACTTAGCTTTAACATGATCCGGTAAGGCTTGTTCCTTTAGCCATGCATGCCTTCTTATCACTGTGCCTGTCATGGCTGATCTAAATGAAGCCTCCAGTGCATCATAGCCACATTTTAAGGTATGGTTGCTAACCTGTTGTATGTTATTTACCATCTCTAATACATATTTCTTATCAAGAGATTCATCAGTGGTTAGTTTTTTAGTTAACTGATCAAGCATAAACTCTTGGTATTGTATCATGTGAAACTGACAGTTTAAAGCTCTAGCTGAGAGAGTAGCTGAAGTGTAGACCTTTTTACCCCATCTGTCTAATGACCTTGCTTCCCTTTAAGAAGGAATAGGGTTTTTAGCTGTGGTCGCGGCTACTGCCTTGGGACCCTGGGATATAGTTTCTGGGTCTGCAAGTGGGGCCTTGTAAAGGTGGTGATGAGTATCTGGCACCCTGTAAAATCTGTCTGGTTTGGCAGGGGCTGGGGGTAAAGAATCTGGAGCGGAGCAAACATCATTGAAAGCATCATCCACCACAGAGAGAACAGGAGGAATAGCTAGGGGCCTGTGCTGTGGGAGGTGCAGAAAGGTCCTAAGTCTTTTTCTGGAGTCTGAAAAATCCTGTTGCTGCCATTGGAACTGTTCTCGCATGGCATGCAAGGTTTCCCCAAAGGAGAATTCTTCTGGTGGGGAAGCAGCAGGAATGGATTCTTCAGCATCAGAATCTTCAAAATTGGAGAAGGGAGCCTCTGGCTGGTCAGTTATGTCTGATTCATTATCAGAATCATCAGAAGACACTGGCTCAGGGGGCTCTGGCCTAGGTCTCTTCTCTGGGGGCTGAGAGGCCCTGTCTGGGTGAGATTGAGATCCTCTAATTAAAGAAATTAAATCTTCTGCCAAAGAAAGCATTTGAGAACTAGAAGAGGGCCTGGATGTGGGGGGTTTAACAGGCACTGATTTAGTAGTTTTGGCTGCTTTAGCCCTGGCGAAGGCCTTAATGGACATGGCTGCTGGAGGCCTAGCAGCACCACGTGCTGGGGTAGAGACATCCAAGGGGATGGTGTCTGATAAGTCAACCACCGTAGTGGGTAAAATTTCTGAGGTCGATGCAAGAGTTGTAGCAGGGGCCTCAGTTGTAAGAATAGGTTCAGCTGTACTTTGATCAGTTTTCTCGGTTTCGGCCGAAACCGAGACACTCATGTTTGCTTTACCGTGGTTTCGGCCGAAACCGTGGACCGCGAGTGCCGGTCTTTATCTTTGCGTTTTTTGGAAGATTGGGTAGTCGGAGGATCCGACGGCATAATGTACGCAAAATCAGTACCGAAAAACTGTTCTGCAAACTCCGACCGACGCCTAAGCGTCGTCGGTTGAAAGAGGCACAGGCGAACAGGCTGCTACGTCGTGGGCTGGGCCTAAACAAGGCAGACAGTAAGAGTGGAAATCTTTATGAGGTATTTGTTTCCCACAGGTTAAACAATTGTTAACTTTTTCTGACATCGGCTGAGGCAAGAAAGAGTCCCCAGCGGGTACTTAGCTTTAGAAGTCTTGTAGTATTCGGTAGATGTAATCTCTGGATCCGACCGACCGGCACTTGCGAACAGCTTCTGCTTCGCCAGCGGCAAGAAAGACTGAGGAAAATGGCGTCGGCTGATGCTTTTATACCCGAAGACCAACAGTGATGACGTCGGGTGGAGTGCGACATCAGCCGAAGCCGGACCCGGACTTTGGAATCCGGCCGACTGCAGGGCTGCCTGACGACAGGACAACCCACTTGTTATGACTGCAGATGCATCCATGAAGGACATCATCTGGAATTCAATGCCCTGATAGCAAGAATTGCAGAGGTATATACCTTCTTACCCCATCTGTCTAAAGCTCTGGAACCCCTGTCCGAAGGGGTAGAATTTTTGGCTGTAGTAGCCTTAATACCTTTAGGTATCTGGGAAATAATCTCTGGATCAGCAGCAGGATTCTTGAAAAGAAACTTGTGAGAATCAGGTACTCTGTAGTACTTGTCAGGTTTCCTAGGGGCCGAGGGTAATGTGTCTGGAGTAAGACTGGAATCCATAAAAACATCTACAACATCAAGGACAGGGGGTTAAGCTAGAGGCCTGTGATGAGGCAACTCTAAAAATTCTCTGAGTCTCTTTTTGGACTGAGGGTAGTCTTGGCATTCCCAGTGGAAATGCTCTCAAAGTATGCAAGGTTTCACCAAAAGAAAAATCCTCTGGAGGGGAGGCAGAGGGAATGGATTCCTCTGCTTTTAACTCCTCATAGGCTGATAAGGGCATGTCCTGATAATCAGAAGGGTCAGAGTCATCGGACTCCTGGTCTGTAGAATCAGAAGGAAACTCAATTCGTTGTCTCTTAGCAGGGGAAGTCTGACTTCCCCTAATTAGTGTAATAAGGTCTTCAGCCATTCTAAGCATTTGTTTTTGTGGCATGGGAGCTTGAGCATGCGCTTTAGTCGTCGGTTTTCTAGGTGTAGTGCGTACTCTGGGGCCTAAGAAACTCAGTAGTTTTAGCTAAAAACGAAGCCGTCGGTTTGACTTGAACATCGGTAGGATGGAATACACCCTCAGGAGCTGGTGCCTGCACAGCAGCTCCAGACCCATCCAAGGTAGAGACATCCACTGGTTTCATAGTCGAAGCATCTCGCGACATACTGTACTCCGAATGGGTCTCAGCAGAGGCCTGTGAATCCATCAAAGCGGGCATCAGGGGCTGCAAAGGCGCCTCACTCAGTACCGGGGACTGGCGACTAGCTTAACCTAAGCGTCATCGGCAGTTTTGGACCTATGCGGTCTGTCTCTGTCTTTATGTTTTTTTTAGAAGATTAGTAGTCGGATGGCTTATCAAAGCCATTTCGGAATACGAATAATGAGAGCGAAAGAATTTAGTGACAAAAATAGCCAGATGATGAATGGTTCGGGTGTTAAGGCACAAAACCGACAGCGAAGGACGTTGTGGTTTGGGCCTAAACAGGTGACGCAGTAAGAATGAAAATCTCTGTGAGGTATTTGCTTTCCACAGGCAAGATCATTGTTAACTTTTTCTGACATCAGTTAGAGCAAGAAAAAAGGATCCCCATCGGGGTACTTAGCTTTAGGAGACTTCAGGATTATCAACTCAAAAACGAAAATTTCAGGTAGTAGCTGACTGGCACTTGTGAACCGCTTCTGCTTCGGGCTCCTCCTCGGCAAGAAAGACTGATGTAATGGCATCGGCTGCCTGTTTCATACCCCTGACGACCTGATGTCATGGAAGAAGCAACAGCATCCAAATACTAACACACTGGTATTCAGGACAACTGAGGGCTACCTGCAGGCAGATAACCCAAGTGTGATGACTGCAACAGTGAAACACTAAGAACATCTGCATCTGAGTTCTACTAAAGTGTTTGAAGAACCAAGCTAAACCATGGAGAAATCTAATGAAACCCTGATTCAGAGAGGGGTGGTTACAGACCAGAATAGAATAAGCTAACAGGATCAAGACAAACTTATTGCCAATGCATTAATGAGCCCCAAATCTATACCACCCCTCAATAAAGCTGTCCCCAAGGAAGATGTTGGGATCACACACTGATGCATTTCAATGCTATGCTACACAAAAGAACTGGGGCAAAATGAATGGGCAAAAACAACCTCTTCAAAACTGACTGGAGATGTTTTAGAGGTACACATGGAAATGAGGGGGTACAGATTACCTGAAAAAAAAGCTGATCTAGGTAGATGATACTCCTAAAATGCAAGGTATTACATTTCACAGTAGGAAAGGGAAAAGGTAGTTTTAAAGCTGTGTAATTTATGAGGGGGAGGAGAAGTAAGGGGTGGCATAAGGAAAATAAAATATTTATTTACGTGAGTTGAACATAAAGTGGATGGAGTGTAGATTGGGAAATAGAGAGGTAGGTATCTTAGGAATTAGCCAGGGGTGGAACAGCATCAAAGCCAGTTTTTACTCAATGGATCTTAACTACAGAGGGTAAAGATTTGCCATTATGTGAACAAAATGAGTATGATGAAATCCAGATGTCAATTGTTTGCTTGGAGTCAGGATCACCCAGCTTAGTTTCCTGAAAAGAAACTGCTGGTCTGTCTTCCTAATGTTCTTTGTCTTGTCCAAACAGAATCTGAGTTTTCTATGCATATCTAAGGAGTGCAGAAGTCTCTCACCTTTGTTTTGAGTTTGGAAACAACACAGGCAGATTAATAGCCTGGTTGAGAACTCATTGACCACTTTAGGCATGATGGAAGGATTGACCAAGATACTCTATCCTTATAGAAAATAAGGGACGGAGGGAGGGAGGGGAAGCCATTAGGGATTTGAGTTCTGAAACCATTCTGGCAGAAGTAGGGGCCGCTATCAGAATGGTTTTCCTAGTACAAAATCTTAAAGATGACATAGCAGTTGTCTCAAAAGGTGGCCAGGTAAGTTTGCCCAAGACAAAGTTAAGGTTCCCAAGGAGGAGGGATATCCCTTCTAGGTGGGCTGAAATGAAGGGCACCCTTGAAAAACTGCTTCACCTCAACTCTAGACAGCATGGGAGGATCAAGAGGCATACATATAGAAATGATACAGGAATAGAATAGATCAGCTCTTAAGAGCTCAAACAAGTATGAAAGTGTAGTGGGAATCCCAAATGGAATGGGATTCTCTCTTTTTCTGCCACCAGATCAAAACTATTTTCCACTAGGATAAAAAAGAGCTTCCAGTGGTAGGTTTCCTAGCTTCCTGCAGACCCTGGAGCACATCCTCAAAAAAGTGGTGTTAGAAAGGGATCAAAATTCTATCATCCACGTCAGCCTGAGGGCTAACAAGCTGGTTTGGAGCAAAGAACTCCCTTTCTGTGTGAGCAAGTCCACTATGTAGAGAAACTTGCAATAATGACCTCTGGCCAGATGGCTCATAGGTAGGTACTAGGCTATCGGCCCTGGGGCCTATACAAGCCCAGTCAAAAAAGTACCCTGGCTTTTGCCACCCAAGAAAATTATTTTCCTGTCTCACTGTCGAGCAGAGCCATAATAATGATGAAGGGGAAACCAATGCTGCCTGGGCCAAGAAGGAGTCGCCAGCAAGATTTGTTTCTCTTTCACGCTGGATCGTTAACAGACCATTCTGGATTAGGAGCACTGGAGGGAACGCAAGAAGAAATTTCTCCTCAGATGAAAAAGACATGGTGTCCATTCTCCATGACTGCAGGTGGCTGGGAGTCAGGCAAAGAAGTGGGTGCAAAAGTATCAAGAAAGCCCCTCAAAACTGGAGGAACAGACACTCCTACCTCAAGCAAATTGTAAGTATCTCTTCTGCAAATTAGAAACTTACCTGGATTCCAATTCAAAATGCTGCATCATTTTTATGATGGTTTCCCCAAAGTAGATTTTTCTCAAAAGGAGAGTCAGAGGATAATGTGTATTCAACATATGAAAATAAATCGCTTTGAGAATTAATCTAAGAATCTGCTACTGAGTGTTCATCAGAATCAGATTCTTCCTCCTCCTTAGAAAATGATTCATATTGTCTTTTCTGAGAGAAGGGAGGAAGAGATTAAGAGAAAGGAAGGGTGTTTGAAAGACAAAATTGCATTGTACAGGCCCTGTAAAAATGCCTTCCATTCCTTTTCTTGAGCCATCTGAGATGGAGAAACACTCAACCATTTGTTTCTTCTTAGGGGTGACATCTGCTTTTACAACACACTGCAGATCTGACCTCTGGCAAACCTCAAAGATCCAGGCACCTCTTCCCTAAGCAGGATTTGAGGTATATCCTCTGGTCCCTCAAAATAAGGCTTGGTTCCCTCTTCTCAACCACACTGGTATGATCAATTGTATTAGATTGTACAAGAATCAGATGCCATACCAGCCTCTGGCAGAGGCAACGTTGTCTGAGATGTGACTGGGCATAACATGGGTTCCCACAATTACTCAACAGGTGTCAGAGTCCAAACAGCAAAGTTGCAGACCTAGGCCTTCTGAATTTCTTTTTAGGAGAGAGTGGGACATCGGATGCTGACGGTTCTGCCATTTGGACTTGGGCAAGGTGCTTCAAGAGCTGGGTTTCTAAATGGGTATTTAGCAAGGAAAGGCGCATACGTACAGTTTTTGAAACAAACTGACAAACCTGACAATTCTTAATAGTTGTGTTCAGCTCCAAGACAAAAAGAAAGTAATGTGCCTACCACAATCACCCTTCCCTCTCTTAGCTGAAATCTAACAGGTTTAAATACTGAAGTACAAGAAAAAAAGAGGGTTCCCAATGGGGCACTTTTCTGAATAAGAGAAGGCATAGGCAACACCAACCACCATGAGAATAAACAGGCTGAAGGGTGTGAGATCTGTGTTCATTCAGACTGGCAGCAAGACAGTCTGAGGATCTTACTATCATATATTTGTTAATGTAACCTACACCCACAGGATTAGGTCATATGTTGGATGTACGGCAGTTATTTGGCTTTGGAACCCTGGTCGGACATCAGTATATAAACAGTTATGCACTTAAGACGTCACCAGGGAATGGATAAAACTAAGGCCCGAGTTATTAGATTTTATTGGCCTGGAAGACTAAAGGTAGAAACATTTGGTTATCTTGTGAAGATCATCAGCAAGCAGCTTCACACCCTGGCTTAATAAATCCTTTGATTCTAATACCTATTACAGATGTGCCATTGGAACACACTGTTATGGACATTGTTATGACACTGGTAATATCCAACAGTAGGCATCAGTACAGCTTGGTCACAGTAAACTACGACAAAACATTTACAAAAACTGTACCATTCTATAAGGCTAATGACTGGTCTGCTGCCAGAGACCTGGTGCTATTATTCTCTAGGGAGGGTATTAGGTTCATAGGTGTTTACTACGTTAATGACCACAAGGGGCTTTTTAAGCCTAGCCATGCATCCCAAATCTTTGACAAGTTCTGGTACCCTTGATACGTGTAAGCAGGGGCTTGAGAGATTAAACATTTACAGGGTGCCTGTGTGCATTAGAGGCACAGGTGCCGAACCCGGGATGAATTTCCTGTTCCCCATCCAATTGTCCAACTTACACTTGAATTGGGTTAGGGAGAAACTCTGCTTCAAATGGATGGGGAGCCTGTTCCAGAGATGGTGTAGTCTCTGAGATAAAAACCTCTCTCTCCAGCAGGTCCTGTTTATATCCCAGGCAAGGTCGGAGTCTTTCGAACAGGTAATTCTAGTGCTGTTTTTTTTTTTTTTTTTTTTTGCAGATATGCAGAAGATCCAGAGTGGGGTCTGACAATACCTTGTATGCAAGGCATAGATCTCCCCTCAATAGCCTGTAGGAAACAGAATACAGGGAAAGTCTTGAGGCAGTCTGCAGTCTACACAGGACAGGTTATTTAAGCCCTGTACTCTTTTAGTGAGGAATCTCTGTGGATGTTCCAGCTCTTGGATATGCCTGGTTAGGTACATACCAAAGGAGGCACTACACTCAATGACAGGCATGATGAATGCCAAATACAGTGGAATAATGACTTCCTTGGACCTAGATGCCATACCTTTGTTTATAAGTTGCACAACACAGAATGATTTCCTTACTACTGTAGACATGTGAAGGTTAAAGGCTAGATTAGTATCAGTGTTTGTTCCCAACCCCTGACTACTGCGTCAACTCATAGGGGTGAGTTGTCAAGATATCAGTTACCAGTGGTGAATGACTTCCTGAAGGATACATTTATGCATTTCTTGGCATTAGTTTTAGTCCATGGCTCTGGTACCTATTTGTCAGCCCTTCCTAGAGAACATTTCTGTCTGTGGGGGATGCAATGACAGCTCCTAATTTGCAATCATCTGCAAATTTATTCAGCCAGAGGCCACTGATATTGGCCTTGATTTCACTGAAGTAAATGCCAAAAAAGAGTGACCCCAGAACAGACTCTGAGGGACTCCACTTGTGACTGGCATCTTTGTAGAGGTGGACTTCCCAATTCTAATTTCCTGGGTCCTGTTTGTGAGCCAGCTGGCTATCAACTAAATGACGTAAGGGTTTGTACTTAACCTATTGAGTTTGTCGTCAATGCCCAAGTGGGATATTTTGTCAAATGCCTTGGCCTAGTTATGGCCTTGGCCTAGTGAACCATTTTGCCTTCATCCATTGCTATAATGAGCTTCTCAAAGAAGTCTTCCAGGCATGATCTGCCTTTAAAAAACACAGATTGGGTTGGGTCCAGTGACTGGAGATTTCCTATGTCACTGTCGATCATTTCCATGATAATTCTTTCCATGGTTTTTCAAATGAGACTAGTGAGACTTATGGGTCTGTAGTTTGCAGGGTCTGCAGATAGCCCATCTTTGTGCTGAGGGATGATGGTTGCTGTTCTCCATTAATGAGGCATGAAGCCTATTTGGAGGCTACAGTTAAAAAAAAAATTCCAGAGGGTCTGACAGATCACACTTTGTGCTACTTAGAAGGCATCCTGAGATATACTGCTTGGGCCCACTGATGCAGTACCTTTGGCCTTAGAGACATTACGGACTAGTTCCCTAGTGATAATAGGGGGAGTTATATTTGATGGTATTTCCTGAGGGAAGGTTGGAGGGAGACAGAGGTAAAGTTGGAACTAAATTTGTATTTGCTATATATTCTGGCTCAATATAGGTAACTCCATTAACAATGAGCTCTGCACACAATTGTGTATTGCTTGAGGTTGTGGACAGAGCTAAAGAATACCTTGTGGTTGTCATTAGCCTGGGAGTCTACCAAAGCCAAATTTGAGGCAAATTTGGTCTATTTGTCCTCTGAGTTGTTTGTTTCATTCAATGAGAGCACTTTTATCCTGATGGGTGCTGCCCCTCCTAATTTTTGCCATGATTTTCTTCCTTCTGTTATACAGCCTATTGATGTTACGACTCCACCAGAGTGGCTTGTTTTTTGAGTTAGTTCTGTACTTCTTCCTGGTGGGTAAAGCTGCCTTTATGCAATTATTAACATGCTTGTATAGGGTTTCTGTGAACAGTTCCATGTAGGCAGCAGTGTTCTCAGGGTTTATGGGAGCTTGAAAGTTTGCCAGGTTCACTTAATAGTAGGAAGTTTAAAGTAGTTCCTGAATATTCCAGGGTTAGCTGGGGTTCCAGGTTTTATTACTTCAAAGGAAACCATTTTGCGTTCTGACCT
This sequence comes from Protopterus annectens, assembly GCF_019279795.1. Classification (NCBI taxonomy): domain Eukaryota; kingdom Metazoa; phylum Chordata; order Ceratodontiformes; family Protopteridae; genus Protopterus; species Protopterus annectens. Next base: position 1,822,991,046 of record NC_056725.1, read on the forward strand.
TATCAGAGAAGACTTCACACTAAGGGGCATACAGCACTCTCTCATATTACTGAGGACCACATACAGTATGGTTGCACCCCTAGTGGGTGTACTGACAATCTGGTACGTGGAGTTTGTGTTTAGAAAATCGAGGAATCCCTGCGCTTGTATGTTTGGTGGTGTATATGATTCCCAGTTAATAGAGCAGTAACTAAAGTTGCCCATCTATATGGTATTGGGTTGGATGCTGACAGTTTCCAACAAGTTTAAAAACATAGTATGCGTAGAGGGGGACCTATAGCTTGCAAGTAAGTGGTATTGGATTTTGCCTATGGTGATTTGAACTTTGAGAAGCTCAAGTGCATTGTCCTGTTTGACCAGCCTTGAGGTCTGTTTTTGACGTAAATCAAGTCCCTGTCTGTACAGTAGCTGGTCTAAATGTGTGGAAGACATTATAACCTGGCACTGTCGGTGTGCTCTCTGCAGCTTTAAACCATCAGCATTCTCTAGGGTGAAGAGAGCTTTTTAAACAAGAAACATCTTTATTAAACCACTTACAACATAAGCAATCATACATTTATAGAAATGAAAATGAACCACACAGACACAATCCTATTTGCAAGCATTTTACATCACAAACCATGATGACACACACCCAGTTGCAAACATTATACATCACTTATCTACCCAATCATTTTCAGTCAAACATTACATAGCACATTTAAATCCTGCCTTCTTTTAAACTTCATTCCTCCCCTGTATACATTGTTCTTACAATTCCCATTTTTTATGTAGTTTGTTCCTACCCTTTTTTTAAAGATCTCAATTCCAGTTGTTTTATCTCGTTACTATGATCACTACTTTTTTCCATTTTCTAATAACTGCTTTTTTGGCAGCCACCACAATTAGACACAAGCCCTTACCATGTCTATGCAATTCCGATTCTGTATCATAGGTCAGAAAAATCATGTCCTTTGGCACACCAATCCACCCACCCAACATCTCCGCCAGTGCATCCCACAGGGAATCCTTAAAGTCAGCCAACCCACCGCACTCCCAGAAAACATGCTCCCAAGTACCTCCTTCCCCATCACACCTCCAATATTTGCTATCTGAGGAAAAATTCTCTGGAGTCTACTTGGGGTATAAAAATATCTACGTAAACATTTCAAAGCAAAAATCCTAAATCTTCTAGATTTTGTTGCATATTTGAGAGAAATACATATTCTCCCATTGTTTCTTTGTGAATTGCTTATCCAATCTCTCTTCCCAATCCTTTCTAACCTCCTCTGATTGATTCTTATAGTTATCATGCAATATTTTATATGCTCTACTAACTATTCCTTTTTTAATGGCAGCTTCTGTTCTAGATTCTATTAACAACTCAACCAGTGTTGGTCTTTCATTAAGGACCCCTCTATTTCTTTCTCTTTGCAGATACTCTGACATCAATCCTTGGTAGGAAGGCAATCTCTAACCTGCAGTCCAAATAAATACTTGGTCTTTTTCCATGCTATTACCTTTCCCTCTCTAGTTATTTGCTCTGAATACTTTGGTTCCTTTGCCAATTTTCTCCAAAAAATTGCCTCCTCTTGCCTAGTGTCTATATCCCTAACTGCAGTCATCCCTATTGGCAGAATTGCCTATCTCCATTCCCATGCTGGTTTAGTTCTTCAAATACTTTCTGCTACTTTATGGATATAATATTCTGTATAACTGTTACTCCCCTTAAATGCCTGCATCCTAAACCTCAGTCTCAACTCCTTTCTTGAGCTTCCCCCTGCTTCAACACCATCCCTTTCCGATACTTTTCTTCTTGTGCCATGTAGAGTAGCCATAAAATGTGCAGCTCTGAAATACCCCTTCAAATTGAGTAATCCCAATCCCCTCTATTCTACTGATGAATCAGCGAATTTTTAATCTATATCCTAAATGCTTCATTTTATCATGTCCCCATAAATATGGACATTGCTGAACCAATTCATGTGTGGGTACATAATTTACTGTTGTTGCCTTTGTTTTAGCTTCATTAATTTTGCATCCCAAAAAGATATGAAACTGATTCAAAATGTTCCACAACACTGTAGTGTCTCTTTCTGGTTTTGTCAGGTATAAAAAAATATCACCTGCAAATAGAGACTTTTTTTCTTGACTACCACACCAATTATATTATTGAATTTCTGAGTTCCTTATTTTCTTTGCTAGTGGTTCTAAGTATAATGCAAATAAAGGGGAAAGAGGACACCCTTGCCTGGTTCCTCTGCTCAAGCAGAAAGTATCAGAGAGGATCCCACCCACTTAAATTTTCACCTCTGATCCCTCATATATCTTCCTAATCAACCTTATATTTTTTTTAGGAAATGCAAATGCTTCCACTGCCCTTCTCAAATTCCCAGCTTACTCTGTCAAATGCTTTCTCTGCATCTAGACCTACCACCAACAATGGTATTGTCTTACATTCTGCTTCCCTCTGGATCATCAGTTTTCTGTTAATATCAAATGCCTCCCCCTCCACAAAACCACATTGATCCATATCTATCAATTTTGTCATTACTTTTGTCATTCTTTTAGCCATTATAGACATGAACATGTTATAATCATGGTTTTAGTATTGACATGGGCTTGTATCAAGCGGAGTCTATTGGATCTTTACCCACTTTAGGTATGACAGCTACCACTGCTTTCTTCCATGATGTTGGTACTTCTCCTCTTAAAATACTGTTAAACAAAGGCTTCCAGATCTTTACCAGTCTTTTCCCTCTGAACATCCAAACTTCCACAGGAATATCATCTATTTCTGGGGACTTTCCTGTAGAATGATATTTATTTTATTTATTTTCAGTTTGATTACCGGGGAAGTCCACTGGGCCTGAAAGTGTCCATTTTCAGTGGAGGCCCGGGGAGAAAAGCTCCATAAGCAATACAATAAGGGTTACAAAATTTTAAAGGTATAATACATGTATAACATTCATACAATAAGGAAATGCAAATGCATAAAATGTACATCATACAACACAATTAACAGATATTAGAGAACACAGTTTACAGGTGTTTCCATTCAGAGCAGCATGATCAACTGTCTTTAAAAATAAAAGATTTAAGGTTATTGTGTTATTATACTAGTAGGGGGGAGGGGACAGTTTGCATGCAGTTGTTCTAATTAAGTAAGGTAAATACTTGCTGTGCAGTCGATAGAAATACTTTGATATTTACAATATATACATACTTGGAATCAGGTGAGAGATTACTTAATCAGTGACTGACAGCTTAAGTCTGTTGTAGGAGAATAGAAATATAAGTTAGAGGGAAGAGAGGAGCAATGAGTATGAAGAAGTCATTGGGGAATTCCCTTGAATTTAGGTAGGGTGTAAGCAGGAACAATTCCATTTGGGTGACAGGTATGAGAAAAGTTGGGTCTTGAAGGTTTCTGAGTTTGGTATAGTCCTAAATGAAGGAGGGAGAGAGTTCCATTTCTTGCCTAGAGAGAAAGAAAGTAGAAGCTGGCCAGCAGGTCGTTTGGGTTTGTGGATAGAAATTCAATTTTGGTGTTCGGATCTCAGAAATCTATTTGGGATGTATGGGGGAAGGATGTTTGTTAAGGCTGGGCATTTATCTGGGTAAAATATTAATTTGTGAGTGGTGGTTAGTTGTAGATAGTCTAGGTGGTTAGAGTTTTCTAGCCAGTTTAGAGAATGTAGGGTAAGGCAGTGAGTGATCAGTGGAGGTTTTGGATTTAGTTGCAAATTTAGAGATCTTATAGCAATTTTCAAGTTTGGAGGCATTGCAAGAAGTCAGATTACTTAGAAGAGGGGCTCCATATAGTAAAGATGGTAGAAGGTAGGTAGTTGCCAAGGTATGCCTAGAGGCGTTGGAGAGAAAGAGGTTATTCCCATACAGCATACCTAATTTTTGGTGGGTTTTCTTCATATTTTGTTGAATGTGGATATCGAATTTAAGGTATTAGTCTATGGTAATGCCAAAAAGTTTTGCAAAAGGGACAACTTCTATAGCAGAGTTGGTTTGGCTAAAGACTTTGAAAGCATTTTTGTCATAAGAGAAAGCCCTGGAGGGAGGGAAAAGTAGTATTTTTGATTTCTACATCACAATTTTTATTTCATCTCCTATCTTAACCGTTAGTAACTGAGCCTCATCTACCTCTAAGCTTTGCATGTTTAATTCTTCCATAAACATTTCCAAATTTCTCTGATTTATACACACTTTCAAAGAATTTCTAAAATATTTCTAATACCACTACAGGATCTCGTTACCTTCCCTGTTATAGGCTCCCTGAGCTTGGTGACAAGCCCTTTCTGGTTTCTGTTGCCTGAGTTGTGCTAAAAGATTTTGTGCTCTACTATCAAAAAACAGTTTGCTTAACAGGAAGCTTTCTAAATTTGTGCATATCATCAAGGTAATCCCTTATTTTCTGATTAGCATTCTGCACTTGACTGTTCTTGTTCAGTGAGACTCACCCTATTCTGCAACAATTTAACATTTGTCAGTCCCTCTAAATAATTCTTACTTCTTAACCATAGCTCCTCCCTTTATTTCCACCCTATTTTTAAACTTCACCTTAATTTTATCCCACTCCCTAGCTATATATTCAGAAGAAATTTCTATCCTCTCCAATAGCTCCTGAATAATTTTCACTACCCATTCCTTAAATTCCTCTCTTTTCAACAGATGGGTGGGAAAGTGCCAGTGTCTCATTTTTATTTCATTACCCTGTGTTTTTATTTGAGTTACTATTGGTGCATGATCTAAAATAGTTACTGGGTGGGTATCAAGACCTTAAATTAAATGCACATGTTCCTGTGAAATGTAAATTCTGTCTGGCCTAGCCCAGTTTTTGTATCTTGGGGAATAATAAGTAAATTCACTCAACTCATGTTACTGAATTCACATCTTTCATGGCACATATTTTCATAAGTGTCTTCAAAAATCTGCCCTCCTTTGTTATATTTTCCTTTCTGGGTCCCCCATACACATCTTCACTGTTGCAAATCACATGCCAGTCCCCAGCTATAAAGTAATACTCCTTGCTGAAAACTGATTATTTCTGGCAGAATTTTCTTAAGCTCCGTTATAGCAGTTTAGGTGGAATATAAATATATGCCAGTATAATCCTCCTCACTTGCTAGTACACCCTTAGCGCTACAAATCTGCCATTATCATCTTTTTTATTCTCTTCTATCACTATTGGAGCTCCTCTTCCAATTAATACAAGTACTCCTTTTCCTTTGTCCCAAGTATTCTGATGAATAACCACCCTGAAAATATTTCTTTATCAAACTCACATGTGCAGTTCTAAGTCTTTCTCTCTCTTATAACACAGCTATTTGCACTCTACATTTTAACATAGTTCACTACTCTTTCTTTTTTGTATTTATCTGTCAGAGACTGTTGACATTTGAAGACATCACAGAAAGCAACACTGCAATAAAGTTATTCCAGTCTTTTATGTACAGCACCTTTTTTATTAAATGTCTAGTTCCAGTTTTTGCTACATGCATACATTGAGAAGTTGAACTTTTATAGTTATTTTTGTCATAGCCATTTCAGCCTATGTCACATCTTACAAAAAGTACAGTTTTGTACCTACCATAAATGTAGATGTTCGAGTGTTCACACTTCTGCAGTAATCACACTTGGGTTATCCTGCCGTCAGGCGGTCCCACAGTCGGCCAGAGTTCCAAAGTCTTGGTCCGGCGTCGGTTGCTGTCGCTTCTTCCCTGATGTCAGTGCACCAGGGATATATAAGATGCATCCAATGCCATTTTCTTCAGTTTTTCTTGCCCCAGATGTCAGGTGCCCCCAAGTGGGTAGGCAATACATATTGCTAATCAAAAATATACATATAAAATAAAAACAATACCTTCAGTTACCAGCAAATACACCCCAAAGGTTGTATAGGATAGAAGGGTATAGATAAGTCCAGCTAGTTCAGAGGGGATGGAGGGAGGGTAACCTGGACTGCAGCAGTGTGAACACTCGAACATCTACATTTATGGTAGGTACGAAACTGTACTATGTTCATCGTGTTACACTGCTGCAGTCATCACACTTGTGTTGAATCCCAAAGCTAAGTTTGGGTGGCTGGTCTATAAAGAGTTAGGATTGGCTAAGAGGCCCTGCAGAACTGCAGTGGCAAATCCTGCTCTGGATTTAGAGTAGAGAGGCAGGTGGTAATGCTTGGTGAAGGTGTGCACTGAACTCCAAGTTGCAGCTTCCAAAATGTCCTTGGTAGGTACTCCTCTGACAAAGGCTGCTGAAGTGGCTGTTGCCCTGGTGGAATGAGGCCTAATGTTATTAGGGACTGATTTTCCATGCTGTATGTAGCAGTACCGAATACAGTGTCCTATCCATTTGGATATAGTCTGCTTTGAGATAGCCTTGCCTTGCGATCCTGCAGCTTATGCTACAAACAGTTGATCAGTTTTCCTGAAAGCTTTTGTTTTGTCCAAGTAGAAGCGTAGCTGCCTGTGTATGTCCAAAGAATGTAGAAGTTTCTCCCCTTTATTTTGGGGGTTTGGATAAAAAGTAGGCAAATGGATGGTTTGGTTAAGAGCCACACTAGATACCACCTTTGGCATGAAGGTAGGGTTTGTCCTTAAAGATACCCTATCTTGATGAAAAATTATAAAAGGTTCCACTGCCATTAATGCCTGTAGCTCTGAGACTCTTCATGCTGAAGTTACTGCCAGGAGCAGAGCTGTTTTCCATGCTAAAAATTTTTGATCGGCTGTATTGGCTGGCTCAAAAGGTGGTAGGGTCAGTTTTTCCAAAACAAAATTGAGGATCCAAGTTGGTGTTGGTGCTCTCCGGGGTGGTCTTATGTTTTTAGCCCCTCTGAGGTACTGCTTTAGCAAGGGATGAGAGAATAAAGGAGGATCCGTGTTGTAATGTGCAGAAATGGCAGAGGCGTGAATCTTAATTGATGAAAAGGATAGGCCTCTGTCCAGCAACTCAGTTCAGTATTGTAAAATCTGAGGAATGTTTGGAACAAGAGGGTCAAGGCTGTGAGCCTGGTTCCAGGTGCAAAATCTCTTCCATTTTTCTGAGTAAGCTTTCCTGGTGCTAAGGCCTCCAAAATGACATCCATAACAGCTTTAGAGAGAGGTGTTGCCTGTTTGACTAAAATATCTGCCATGCAGCCAGGTTTAGGGTTTTGAGCTGACCGTGCATGATCTGATTGTTTTATTGAGTCAGAAGGTGTGGAATTTGGGGTAAAATCCATGGTGGGCCCTGAGCCAAGTTCCTTAAGATAGGGTACCAGTGCTGGCGTGGCCAGTCTGGAGCAATCAGGATCATCTGAGTTTTTTCTTGTCTGGCTTTTAGGAGTACCTTTGAAAGGAGAGGCAGTGGTGGGAAGGCATAGACTTTTAGGTTTTTCCAGATGAACAGAAGAGCATCCACTTTCCATGCTTGTTTGTGATAAGTCCTTCTGCAGAATTTTTGTAGTTGGCAATTCAGAGGGGAGGCAAAAAGATCTATGTCTGGGCATCCCCATTTTTGTGTTATCATACTGAAGATTTGTGGGTTCAATTTCCATTTGTGAGGGTCCATGATATTTCTGCTTAGGTCGTCTGCCAGAGTATTTTTCTTTTCTGGCAGGAATTGTGCTTGCAGGTGAACCTGGTACGTTAGAGCTGTGTTCCACAAGGTCATGGCTTGCCTGCATAGGGGATAAGAGTGAGTGCCCCCTTGTTTGTTTATGTACCACATTACTTTGGTGTTGTCTGTCCTTAGTAATAGTTGTCCTGGGTGTAGAAGGTCCTTCAAAGCTGTTAGGGCATTTTGAACAGCCAACATCTCTTTTTGATTGATGTGAAGATGCATCTGGTCTGTGGTCCACTTGCCCTGAATGCATGTTCCTGCCATGTGTGCTCCCCAGGCATAATCCAAAGCATCTGTTGTTAGAGTTTGCCTGGCTGTGGGTTAGGTAAAAGGCTGACCCTTGTTTAGGTGACATGCCTGTGCCCACCATCGAAACTCCTGTTGTAGGCAGGGAATTATTGGAATTACTGCTTCTAGACTGTGAGAATGTTGAGTCCAAACACTTTTTAGGTACCATTGTAATTTCCTCATATGCAGTCTGGCATATGGTATTAGTAGTATGCAGGATGCCATGAATCCCAGGGCCTGCAGAATTTTTCTTGCAGGGAGATGGGACGTTTTTGCCAGTAGTTGAAAATATTGAGTTAGTTGCACTCGTTTGTCTGGCGTGAGGTAAGCCATCTTGGCCATTGTATTTAAGCTGGCACCCAGGAATGTAATCTGTTGTGAGGGCACTAGTTTTGACTTCTTTTTGTTTACTGTGCACCCTACAGAAATTAGCAACCTTTTCACAAACACCAGATGCTATAGAAGAATGTCCTTTGTCTCTGCTCGAATGAGGCAGTCATCCAGGTATGGATATATTTGAATTCCTTTTTGTCTGCAAAATGCAATTACTGGTGCCAGGCACTTTGTGAAGACCCTGGGCACAGTAGATAAGCCAAAGGGCAGTGCAGAGAATTGGTAGTGCATTGTACCAGCTTTGAATCGGAGGTATCTTCTGCGATTTTGTCTGATAGGGACATGCAGGTATGCCTCTTTGAGGTCCAGAGTAATAAGCCAAACCTTCTTGCCCAGCATGGGTAGAAGCTGCTGTAATGTCAACATTTTGAATTTCGGAATATCCAGGTAAGTATTCAGAATTGAAAGGTCCAGTATAGGCCTCCAGGCTTTGTCCTTTCTAGGGACCAGGAAGAGTCTTGAGTAAAATCCTTGTCCTTGTTCCTGTTGTGGAACTTTTTGTATAGCTCTCATGTCCACGAGGGCTGAAATTTGTTTTTGTGCCTTTGCCCATTGATTTTGTGGCAGGTCTGGCATTCCCTTTAGCTTTGGTAAAGTATGGAAGTGGAATCTGTAACCTTGAGACACAATATTCAGGACCCATTTGTCTTGGGTGATTGTTTTCCAGTTTTGAGAAAAAAGTGCTAGTTTTCCCCCTAAGGGGGCTTCCAGAAGGGACGTGCTTGGTGTACGCAAGGGAAAGTCATTGTGACTGTTTCCTGTAAGGTTGAGACTTGTCCTCACCTCCTTTTGGGGTTGAGGTGCCCCACTGTCGTTGTCTGAGCCTTGGGGTTGAGATCTGCCTCTTGGGCGTCTGTATCTGCCTCTCTGTGGCCTGTCTGACACTGGAAAGGACCAATTTTTTGTTGGCCAATTTCTGTTAAACCAAGGTGGCTCTGCACCTGTAAGAAATCCATGACTGTTTGCATAGATTTAGCTTTATCCTCCATTTTCTTTAACACCTCTTCTGCCTTAACATCAAAACAAGGTATCATGTTGTAAAGGAGCATCCAATAACTTTGCCTTAACATGTCCAGGTAAACTCTGTTCTTTTAACCAAGCATGTCTTCGAATAACAGAACCTGTAACTGCGGCTCTACAAGAGGCCTCTAAAGAATCAAAACCATATTGCAGAACATGTTTTCCCACCTGTTCAACTGCATGCAATAAATCCTGCATTTCTTTACAATCAGGAGCTTCTGAGCTAGCAAGTGTTTTCTGTTTTAACTGAGCCATTAAGTATTATTGGTACTTAAGCATGTGAAACTGGCAACTTAAAGCTCTTACTGCTAAAGTTGCAGACGTGTATACTTTCTTCCGCCATCTATCCAAAGCTCTGGAATCTCTGTCAGAGGGTACTGGATTTTTTGCAATGGAAGCCTTAACCCCTTTTGGACCCTGGGAAATAGTTTCTGGATCAGCAGAAGGGTTTTTGTATAGAAACTTGAGAGAGTCAGGGACTCTATAATACCGATCTGGCTTGGCTGGAGCAGGGGGCAAAGAGTCAGGAGATAAGCTGGATTCAGAGAACACATCATCCACAATGTCTAGTACAGGCGGAATAGCCAGGGGCCTGTGCTGAGGCAATAAGACGAAATCCCTGAGCCTATTCTTGGATTCTGAGTATTCCTGACTTTCCCAATGGAAATGTTCCCTCATGGTATGTAAAGTTTCCCCAAAAGAGTAATCCTCAGGAGGAGAGGCTGAAGGGATAGATTCCTCAGCATCAGAGTCCTCATAGGGGGGTAAAGAGTATCCCTGGTCTGAAGAGGAATCAGAGGAAATGGAAACCTGATCAGAGGAGTCATAGTCTGTATCCTGCCTAGGCCTTTTCTCAGGAGGGGGATGGGAACCCCTGGTTAGAGTAATGAGGTCTTCGGCCATTTTAAGCATCTGTTTCTTAGGCATGGAGGACTGTCCGGGAGAATGCTGTACTTGTTTCTTTGTCTTTAATGGTACCTTTGTCTTGGCTGTTGATTTAATGGTAAGTTGTGAAGATCTGAAAACACCCTCAGAAACCGGTGCCTGCTCAGCGGCTTCGGACCCATCTGAGGGATTAGTTTCCGTAGGCCCAATACCTTGAGTTTCCAGAGGCCTAGTTGTCTCCACGTGGGAGTCGGAGGTGGCCTGTGGCTCTGAGGTAGCAGGTGTCAGGGGCTGCGAAAGCGCCTCACTGAGAACCGGTGATTGGCCTAGAAGAGGTTTCGTCATTGGTTTTGGACCTCAGATGCCTGTCTTTATCCTTGTCTTTGCGTTTTTTCTGGAACTGCGGTCAATTGATCCGACGGCATACTATAATTGAACCTGGCCAAAGTAGTGCAAAGCAAAATCAAAACGTCTTTTTATAGTGTGTTTGTTGAATCTAGCACAAAACAGACAACTAGTGACGTTGTGATCAGGGCCTAGGCATGGAATACAGTAAGAGTGGAAGTCCTTATGAGGTATTTGCTTTTCACAAGCAATACAATTATTATTTTTTTCTGACATCGGTCTGAGGCAATGGGGTACTTAATTTTATTGAAGACTTCGGATCTAAAATTCAACTTCAAAAATCTCAGGAGTCGGCCGACCGGCACTTGCGAACTGCTTGTGCTTCGGGCACCGCGCGGCAAGAAAGACTGAAGAAAATGGCGTCGGATGCATCTTCTATACCCCTGGTGCACTGACGTCAGGGAAGAAGCGACAGCAACTGACGCCGGACCAAGACTTTGGAACTCTGGCCTACTGCGGGACCGCCTGACGGCAGGATAACCCAAGTGTGATGACTGCAGCAGTGTAACACAATGAACATCTTTGTTTTATTGAAAGTCAAACAGCAAAACAAACACCCCCAAAACTTATTAACTTAATACTAACACACAAATCTATGTACATCTTCAAATACTGAAGTTTTGCCCTCCTAATAGGAACAAAAGTCCCAAACTGACAGCCACACTTACAGACTTGAGTTAACCTAAAAGAAAGGTTAAACATGCTAAGATGCATGGTGCAGCCTGTGCTTCTACTAATTGCTCATTGTTTTTGTCTTTTCTTTACAGCGCTTCCAGCTGGGAATACCCCTGAATGCTTTCCGAGAACATTATATCCTAGCCAATTTCTCTTCTCAGTTTGTTCTTCAGCCAATCACTCTCCATCAGCCTGTAGCCAGTTTCGCTTTATCAGACTGTCTCCATGGAAACACGAGAACCAGGCAGCCAGCTTCTCTTTTTCAACTTGTTTTCATGGAAACGTGAAGACCATTACTAATAAAACTTATTACTAAATCAATCTAAGGTCTTTAATCCAGTTATTTGTCCATGCAAGAATGAGAAAAAGCACATTAATTTTCTTTTGTCATGCTCTTTTAACCAGACGTTTTTCATTGCATTGCCTACATTCTTTAAAACTGAACAAGGAGAGAGAAAGAAAAGAAAACAGCAGCACCTCTTTACAATTCCCATTACACTTAAAAATAACTGAGAAAACTTTATCTTATAGCACACAAAGAAAACCATACACAACAAAAACAGTGCTGGTAAGAAAAAAATCTTTACTTACAGTCAACTTTCCCCTTCCTCTTCCCCTCCCCAAAGCATTTCTTTGAACATTAATGACGAAGTAGGGCATATGCTTTACAGTCCCCCACAAGTCCAACAAATTCTGAGAAAGTCCAATATTTCCAGATTTTCTTGTTCTGTCATATTTCACATAATTATTGCATTGTAACCTGACATTAAGTTACTGGTTTTAATACTGTTCATCTCGCAAATCCTGTTATGGCTTCATTTCCAACGTACTCTCAATTCTTCTAGTTAACTCTCTTGCTCCTTTCCTTCATGCCATCATTTTCCATTGAAACACTTGAAAAAGCTGTACAGGTAAGCCTCTTTCTGTGGTCTTTATTAGCAGAACAAGAAGCAGAATCTCCTCCTGTTTCACAGCTCGCTTTTTGTTGGACAACTTTTTTTTATTCCCTCCTTAGCATGTACGTCATCAAAAAATGATTTTGTTCCTCCAGGGAAGAATACTTTGAAGACAGCTGGGAACAACAGTTTGAATCTTACACCTGCATCTAGACATTCCCTGAACAGTGGAATAAATCTGCTTCTCTTCTACCTGGTGTACAATGAGTAATCGTTCTCCACAAAGACTTTGTTGTCTCCCACGTTTAGTACTTTGTCCTTCTGCCACAGTTTTGTCAAATCAACTCCTCCTGCTGGTAGGAATGCATCTTTACTGTTAAAGGTCTAGGTTGCTTTCTCTCAGCCATGTTTGGAACATACACATGAAGTGCCCTTTCAACTAACAACTCCAGCTGTGGAATATCAGTCCAGTTGTTTTTGTGTTTTCATAAAATTAATGCAGTCTGTTCCTTCCAGCTTCTCTGGTACAGCTGAAAATCTCAAGTGTTCCCTACGAATTCTGTCCTCTAATTCTATTTGAAACATCTCTTCCTGAGTAGTAACACATTCAGCCAGCCCTTTCTTCATTTTGACTCTATTTTTGCAGCTTTATTACCTCATATGAGTATTTGTTTAAAGCTTCTTCCATTTTTTCCAGCCTTTTGTTGTTTGTGTTGATCCATCAATGTTTCATTTATTTTAACCAGGTCTGTGTGCAGTCATCTTGTATCTCCTTGTAGGTTACCGGAATTGATGTCTGAAGGTCGCATTGCGTTTTGCTGAACAGTTGCGGTTTCCTCACTTTCTGTATCTGATTTTTTCCAAGTCCTTGTATTTCTTTTTTCCTGGCATCCAGGCAGTACACTTACTAGCCAGTTACTGAAATTTGCCCATAAACACAAGTCTACTGGCTTTCTCTACTGAGTTTCTGTTTTCACACTGGGAGAGCTAGAATTAAGCTATCATTCAATGTGCAACCATCTTGGAAGTCCTCCTGAGAATCTTGATTGGATCCATTCTGGTATGGCTAAGTCTATAGATTTATATAGGTGTTTTATACAGGACATTTGTGTATACCTTGGTATAGGGGTCATTGCTATCAGTGTTGGCAGGGGGTCTGAAACTACTGATGCCATTGCTCAAGTAGGCTATAGTTTGCTTTGGAGAAATTTTTTAACCTTTTTGCTCCTGGGGGTGGGTCAGGTACGATCGTTATTTCAAACGAGATTGATTTATAACTGGACTTTACCAGGGAGGGCCCCACATATGGGGTAGTACAGCGATCCTCAATGTTGGTGAGCACTAGGTCAAAGATGTTAAAGCCCCTTGTGGGGGTTGCTCACTATCTGCTCCTCAGCATTTGTGTTAAAGTCCATCAACCTTTGGGCGAGCATGTTTATACTTCATATATGTTACCCAATCGAAGCAGGTCCAAGTAGGCTATGTGTTTCTTGTGGTTCATGGTGGGGGACCTACAGCTAAGAATGACGTGGAGGGGGATCTTTCCTACAATTAGTTGGACTTGGAGTAACTCTAGGGAGTTGTACTATTTAACCAGTCTAGAGGTGTACAGGTCTTTAATGAAGATGGAAACCCCTTCTCCCTTGGTTTTTTCACATTCATTTTATGGTCTGAATGTGTGGAAGGTATTGTAGCCCTGCACGGCTGGGGTATATTCTGAGGTCTTGAACCATGTCTCTGACTGCACAGACACCAGCATCTTTTTTGGTGAGAAGTGCTTCAAGTGAGTGCAGTTTCTGATTTGACTCCTAGCATTAAGCAGCATAACCCGGAGTTGGTTTCTGGAGGATATTTTTATGTTGGGAATTCCGTTCTTATGACATTGCCTAAAAAAGGCACTATGGGGAGGCAACGAACTCTGCCAGCAACCTAAAGCTTACAGGTGAGAGATGAAGACCATCTCTGGCAAAGCAGTGGTCTGTCAACCATATCATCCCAAGCTGTCAAGTGGAACCCCTTCGACTGACACCAGAAGCTAAGCTAATTGTTGAAGTCAATCATTTTTTGTTTGTATTGCGGCATCATCCTGGGTGAGGGAAGAATGCTGCTTAGGGCTAGGGACATACCTGCCTGGGACACAATCTGAAAGCTCCATCATATCATGAGAACAGTCTCCATCGGTCAAAAGAGGCTATGCACATCCAGAAGGAGAAACTGCAGATGGAAAAGGAAGACCCTTGGCTAGGAGGGAAACCAAAACAAATCCCAAAATCAAAAAAGGGGGATGGAGGGTGGGAGGGAGTGAATACTGCAAGAGTGAAGAGAAGAATATCTACCATTCTGGTAAGGTTTTACACAGCTGCACTCTGTCCACCTACATCACTGTTGCAGTATTTACCATAGGAACAGTACAAATTCTTAAAAGGATTGGGAGGTGAAAGGCTGGGTAGAGCCCTCAACAAACCCATGCAGAATGGCTATAGCAAAACCTGCTCTAGCCTTAGAAACCATATCTAATTTAGAATGCTTAGTAAAAGGTATGCACTGAAGACCAAGTAGTAGTTTCAAAGATTGAATTGGTGTGCAAACCCTTAAAGAAAGCACCAGAAGAGGAAACAGCTCTAGTGGAGTGAGCCCCAACAGAAGCAGACATTTGCCATGAAAAGAATAACAAAAGGAAATGACCTTTGATATCCAGGAGGAGATAATTTGCTTACAAACAGCCAAACCCAATATCCTGGGATGAAAAGAAATAAAAAGCTAGTCAGACTTACGGATGACCTTAGTTTTATCCAAATAATACCCGAGCTGTCTGTACAAATCTGAGGTATGTTGAACCCTCTCACTAGCAGACTGAAGAGACAGGAAAAAAGGAAGTTGTACTGCCTGACTTAATGACAACTCATTACCCACCTTGAGCATAAAAAGGAGGATTAGTACGAAGGGAAGTTCAGAAACCCTCTGAGCAGAAGTAAGAGCAAACAATAAGACAGTCTTCCATGTACAATGTTGCAGAGAAGCTGAACCTGCAGGCTCAAAAGGAGCCAGGGTCAATTTTTCTAAAACCAAATTAAGGTCCCAAGGAGGAGGAATGGGTTTCCTTTGGGCCCTAAGATGCAGGACAACGTTAAGAAACTCGCCTCAAAACAAGAAGTCAAAGGAGGATACATAGGCAGGCAGGCAGAAACGGTGGACAAATGGGCCTTTACAGAAGTATATGCCAGGCCAGACTGGAGCAAGTCACAAATAGGACAGAACCAAAGGGACTCCCACTGAAAAAGGGTCATGGTTTTGAGAATGGCACCAGAAAGAAAATTTCTTCCATTTGGACATACAAGATATTTTGGTTGCAGGTTTTCTTGCCTCCTGTAAAACCCTGAGCATGTTCACAGAAAACAGGTGTCTAAAAGGGATCAAAACCCTATCGCCCACAGTGTCAGCTGAAGAGTGGACAAGTGAGGATGCAATAGTAATCCCCCCCCCCATCCTGTGTGAGGAGGTCTAACTGGGAGGTAACATGGTGATTGCCCCTGGCCAGATGAATTAAGATGAGGAACCAGTGCTGTCTTGGCCAAAAGGGAGTCATTAGCAAGATTTTTGGGGAACCTACCTGAATCTTCTGCAGAACATTTAGGAGTAAAGGAAGGCAAAGAGAAGCATTCCCTTCCAAGGAAAAGAAAGGGTCTCTGTCTCCCACGTCATATGGCATGATAATCTGGAACAGAAATCAGGGAGCTGGCTGTTCATAGGGAGGCAAAAAGATCTACTTGTGGAATACCCTACCAATGGAATATGTGCAGGAACATGTCTTGCAACCCAGATGCACATGATACTGAGAGTGTGTCAGGACAGACTTTTGGAAGTTGATAGTGAACCCCAACCTTTGAAGGCGAGTTATGGTGAACTCCAGATCCTGGAACAGGCAACCGATAGAAGGTGCCTGAAGCAACAGGTCATCTAGATAAGGAAAAATCTGACAGCCTTGGAGCCTGAAAAAAGGCAATCATAGGAGACAGGCATTTTGTGAATACCCGTGTATAGTAGGAGAGGCCAAAGGGCAAAGCAGAGAAAAAAATTGAGTGGAACAAACAAAGAAACATACAAACTTTCTGAAAAGAGGGTGAATAGGAATATGAAGGTAAGCCTCAGTCAGATCCAAGGACACCAGAAAAGCCTGGGATATTAAAAGAGGAAACAGGGATTGAAGAGCAGGCCTCTGAAAAGAAGGAAACTTGAAAAAGGTGTTGATCAAGGACACATCCACAACAGGTCTCCAACAGCCCTCCTTTCAAGGAACCAGGAACACCCTGGAGTAAAATCCCTTTCCTACTTGGGAAGGAGGAATAGACTGAATAGTTCCCTGGTCCACTTGGGACCCAAGGACCTCTGAAAAAAAGAGGATACTTTTCCAGAGATGGTTTGGGAATACCTGAAAAAGGAGGGAGAGACTTCCACACCATGAAGTAACCCGGACACATGGTAAAATCTGAAGTGATGAGATGCCAGTTTGGAAGACAGAGAGAGAGGCAGAGACACAAGAACCCGGCCGAGTGGTGTGTGCAAGACGTCAGAGAAAGGAGGCTTCTAGGCCACAGAAGGCTGAGAAAACTTAGCAGGGTGAGCTTGCCTATCACTCTTTGTGCCTTTAGTGGCCTGACAAGGCTGCCTGTGAACAAAAACAGTCCTAACAGGATAATTCTTCTGGAACTTAGGGATAGGAGAGACAGAATTATGCTTAAGGTGCAGCAAAGCCTTACCTTTTTCTTGGATTGTCTTAAACATGCAGCAGCAGTCCCAAAGACATTTTCATTATCCAAAGGAGTATAAAGCAACCTGACCTGAATGTCTTCAGGTAACTATCACAGACAAAACCAATAACGCTGCACGACAGACCCAAAGGCAGCAGCTGTGGAACTGGTATCAGCAGTATCACAGCAACTGTTGATACAGTGATGAGCCACCTGAAAGGTAGAACCCAAAATAAAAGAGCAGAAGATTCTGCCTCAGAATCAGGGAGGTTGGAAAGAACCTGACAAGCCTGGGCAATCAAGGCCATAGCATTCAATTCATTGTACTAATCGAACATCCTCTGTACTCATCAAAAAATATAAACATGTAAAAATAAAAACGTATATAGAAACATTTCATGCTGGTAGCGCCAAATGCAGTATTTAAACTGCAACAGTTTCAGTATTGAGATGTTCTGATGAAGCCCGAATTTTTGCGGGTGAACGCACTTAACCAGAATTATTAAAAAGAAGATTTTAAAGTTAACCGGATGGTTGGTATGCATTTACACAGTAACTGTATAACCCAACTGCCAGTGGTCTGCTTTTTGTTGGTGGTTTATCGGCGTCTCAGGAGTAAGTGGAATCAGCGAATCCTCATCTGAGGAATTGAGTTCCTTAGTCCATTTGGATGGAGTAGAAGTCCAAGGGGGAGTGGACAGAGAAACCCCTTAGGGAGGCTTCAGGGCCATTAAGGCATTAAACATGCCCTAAGTAAACTCCTGTTAATCCCTTTGTGAATCCTTAGGGTGTACATACACATGCTTGGTGTTCTGCTTTGTCTTGGTAGGGTCATCAGTCCGAACAAACACCGGGGGTTCAAACCCTTGAGGAGATTCAATAAGAATCAGAGGTCATGCAAAAGGAAGGATCCACGCCAGCCTCTGACCAATTCACGGCACAGGAATCTGACAGACACTGCACGGCCTACAGAGCCATCACCCCCTTCTAGAGAAATGTCTGGTGGAGGCTAGACAACCAAAGAATCTGGCCGAGACTTCTCGGCCTTCTTGCTTAACAGTACCTCAGGATTAGAAGATTCCATCACGCTACCTTAGGCTAACAGTCTTTGCCAGGGAAGACAAATGACTTCTAAGAGTTTTAGGTACAAACGCTATAAGACATCATGGGAAGCATCCAGGCAAAACAGACAATGTTCATGACGATCCTTATGGGGAACTTGTCTCCCACAATGACATTTCCCCTTCTTGGATGATATGAACACTAGGCAACCAAAAAAAGAACAAGACCAAAGGGGGGAAAAAAGACCCCAATGGGGCACTTACCTGACGGCTAAGTATTCAGCACAGAAAAAGGGCATTCAGACTGACGATGAGCGATGGCATACGGACTGGTGGCAAAGTAGTTCTGGGTAACTGGTCTGTATGTCACCTTTATGCCTTACGTCCTGAACAGGCAGCATGTGTGAGAAGTATGGCGCATACAAGATCTAAAGGCTTTGGGATACTTGCTGAGTATTGGGCTATCCTTGGCAGAAGATCAATACGTTGAAAAATACTGAAACAGTGCTTAGGACATTTATGTAGTTCAGTTTTTGACTACATTTCCCTGTACTTGTAATCATTTGAACATATGGGCAATCTGCCTAGGGATTAAAGTTTAACCTGGAAGACTTTGTGAAACAATATTTTTACATTAAAATTACATACACTCTCAACATTAACATGCTCAAGTATAGTGTCCTGTAAACAACCATAACTGCCTTCTGTTGTTTGGTGTCCTTTAAGGTGCCCTGCAGCAAACGTATGGCCAATATAAACAAGGCTACAGGTGCATTTCAAAATAAAAATACATTTTCAATGCTGAATATATCAAACATATATTCCTCTATTATTCACCTTGACATTGCCAGTTTTAGCCAGACTTCATTTTACTTATCTGAATTTATTAACCAGGGTAGAACTCTGATCACAACTGACCAAGTTCAGTCTCAGCTAAGAAAAAACAGCCATTTAAGATGCATGCACATTTAACTAGTTAATACATGAATAATGATACAAGAAAGTGAATAAAAAAATAACTGTTGAGAAGAACAGTATCATGGCAGTAAGCAGTAAAGCTACTAAGTTGGAAAACTGCACTTATGTATACATTTACAGTCAGGGAATGTATGATCACTTACTGTAGGAAACAGGAGACTGTAGTGGGAGTTTTGTTCACTATTACTGTCATGTAGAGAGGTATGATGTTTAAGACAAAAATAAAGAAAACAGAGTATTAGGTTATGTTTCTGGGGAATGGTAGGTGCATGTGTTCTTTTTGTGAAGGTGAGGTGTCAGAGGTACTGTCTTTGACATGTGGAGGAACTGACGTCCGGAGTCTGGGACTGAAAACACCAAACGGAAAAAAAAAAAAGACAATGGAGGTTGGTACATTAGAGTTTGGTCAAAGATTTGTAGAACAGGACCAGAATGGGCTTCACTTCCATGGCGGTCTGATGGTAATTTCAATATAAGCTTTGGGGCTTTGGGTGAGAAGGAGTTTGTAAGAGTTTGAATAATTTACACCCAAGCAGAAACTTGGCTCTTAAACAAGAAGCCATTTGGCTTTCACAAGAGTTTGACAGTGGTGTTCTTGTCTGGGCAAGAGTGACAAACTTGCATATTTTATTAGTAACAGTTTGAAAAGCTTTGATACATCTGTGGTATGTCTACATCTACCATGAACAAGGTAATCTAATATTTTCACATCTCATCAGATATACAGACAAAACAGTAGGGAGAATTTGGCAAATGTTCATATCACAGAGTTAAAACATTCCACACTTATGATCTAAAGTATGGCTGCTTTGTGAACTTTACAGAAAAATACTTTTGTAGAAATAAAAAATAATATATTTACACTTTTTCAAAATAATCAATATTCAACCTACCCACATGCTTGTCATACAACAAATCTCTAAAAGGCAATGAATACCACAAATTGGGTGGTTGGGAATTAATATTGAGGCGTATAGCCAGTTGTTCTGCATAACTTATTAACAGGTAAACCTCATAACACAACACAAAAAAAAAGCCTGACACTTCTCTACCAGAGACTTAAAAGACTAAACCTGTTGTTCAAGTAACCAAAGTACTCGCATGGGAAGGGGGTCACCTTTGCAAACACACATCTACATAATAAACTGCAACATGGTGAACAAAAATATTACTAGAATAAATAATTTTTTTCACTAGCTCCATAAAAACACCACTTGTGCAATAACGAAAAGTCCCCATGCTGAAACAAGTTGGTCACTGAACTAAAAAAAAAAAAAAAAAAAAAAGTACAAAAGTACTATTACCAAGACAAAACTCAGTAAATTTACATAACAGATTTGGCAGTGCAGTCATTCCCAAGAAAATATAGCAATGTTTCTAATCCAAACTTATGCTGAACATGGTATAAAGACTTGTAACATCAACAAATCAACATTGTATTAGCAGACTATCTCAGATACTGTACCTTCTACAGCAGACACAAAGAAATCCTAATACAAGATGAGAAAGCACATTTAAGTCAGGTAAGAAATTACTTTACCGTCTCCAGTGTAGTTAACACCCAGCTACTATGAGTTGCCTGGGGAGTTATCTGGTTTCTTCTGAATTTCAGAGTTACAATAAAAATAAGCCATTTTAACAATTACCAATTTTACCAAGGACATCAAGTGCCCACAGGGGGAGATACCTGAGGCAATGCCTCAAATCAGAGCTGCTGCTTTTGACTTAGCAGCAATAACGCCTTTTAAAGTTACCTTAGGACAAGTAGTTTTTCATTTAATAACCCACTTTCTTCATACCAATTTTCTATGTAATACCACTTCACTTCATCACCTACACAATTAAAACAGGATAGTACAACTTTTGTAAACCATTCCATTCTAAATGCTTATATAAAACAGACTAGAGAAATAAACTGAATAAAAAGCTCTCAAACTTTAAAACCTGTAAAAAATGAGAAGCAGAGGTACAAAGGTTCTATGCTTCTTGAGTTTTTCTAATGAAAGAGGCAACAGTTTAGAGGGCCAGGAACGGATGGATTCCAAGATTACACCCAGATTTAACATCTGTGTAGTTCCTCCTGCATGCTCGTTAAGGCATCTTGTAAGGAACCTACTTGATTGGTGGTGGGGTAACTGTGTCCATATGGTGCTATTCCAGCTGAGAATATCCTGACTTAGTAATGAATGCTTCCAAACTCTTGAAGCACTGCTCTGATTTCCTGAATCTGCATGGTAGACAGTGTGACAGTCCTACTTCAACCACGAAGGCATGAGAGTTTAAGATTCACTGAAGAAATGTGCTACCCTATCCCCATTGGATGTCTATTGTAATCCACAGTGTATGCTATGTGGAAGTGACAATCAACATGGTGAAGTCCTACCATGATAAACATGGTAAGGTAGTTTCTGCAATCTGCCTGGCAACTCCACCATTTTTTTTTTTTTTGCTCCCCGTGCCTACTGACCCATCAAGCCTCCCTTGATCAGACTCCAGCCCATTCATTCTTCTATCCTGGGTATATCCAGCAGTTGCCCCATTCACACAGCCATGAGGGTGGCTTCTGCCCTCAATGACATCCATGTACCTCCTCGGGTAGGAGGAGAGATGACTTGCATCAGTGTGGTAGCCACAACAACTTCCCATATATAAGAGCTCAATTCCTTCACTCACAGTGAAAGCTTCTGCATTGTTCCTCTTCCACCAAGGGACTGTGGTACTAGACAACCGCAAAACATACCCCCATAGGCATGCTCATGCCCCATGCTAGCTCCAACATATGCTAAAAAGATTTATTTTATACATCATTGGTTTATTCTCATCTAATGAGTTAACATTTGCTATTCCCTTGGTTAAGACTATTTAGTATGTATGCATTAAGGTTTTCTGTGTTATTAGATTCTGTAATTATATTTCATAAGCACTGAAAATGGTATTAGATTTTTTGAGTTGACATGAGTTTCTCAGGTTGACTCTTTTTACTTGTTCATAGGTGGGTAGTACCTCAAACATACTTGTAGCTATTGTATATTTCAAATTTTACACCAATTTTTATTATTTTTTACTTATATTAATGTGCATTTATTTATATATTTTTTGGCACATTTTTAATATGTACTGTAGTTTGTTAGAAAAATGTACATGTTTTTAACCATATTCATATGGGTAACAAGTTAAAAGGGCTTCTTTGCCTTTAAAATTCTTTACTGCAAATTCTTTTACTGCAATTAATTTAATTAGTTGCACTTGATCAATTCAATAAGTGATGTCACGTTATTTAAAGCAAATGTAATGTTACTCTATCATTTTCTGAAGTAGTTTGCCTAGGAAGGCATTCGAAAAGCGCTTCAATAAATTTGTCATACAAGTTGGGATTTTTTGCTTTGGCGTGGATTCTACACTGATAGTGTTGGATTGAAGTATGGGATGAAGTTAGTCTCTCTGGTCATCAGTATGTGTCAGTAAAAAACACTTTGCTGAATACAGAGCATTTGCCTCCTCTTCTACCCCTGTGGAAGGCAATGTCACTGTTCCAAGGTATCTAGTAGCATAGCCTTACTAACAAGATGCATGCCTTACTTCTGATGTTTGGGGTACTAAGAGGCTCTACAATATTCATGGCGACCTTCTGAAACAGTTCCTCAAAAGTAGGCAATGGCACCAAAGCAGCCTTAGTTTAGTTTCACACCTAGCAAATCATTTGAAACTGTTTACATGTCTCAAAGTACTCTCAAGTCTTTTGCAATGCCTGGTCAATAAAAAAAAGTTTGCATAAAACACCTTTCTATGTTTTATGCCAAAAGGCCTGAAAAAGAAATATTATGCTGTTGTATATTTCGGCTTTTCCCGGTTAGGGGTCGCCACAGCAGAACTCCAGCCAGCTAATGATTGGCAGTTGATTTTTACGTGCTGAGTTGCCAGCCCTAATGCACAACCTTCAACGAAGGTACGCCCATTCACACATGTCTCCACGTAGAAGATGCTCTAGCTGAGAGTCGAACCGGTCAGCGTCTTACTGTGAGGCGACAACGCTACCGCAGCACCACCACCGCGAAAAAGAAATATTATGGAACATGACAAAAAAATGACGATTTGTTTGCCCTTGGGACAACTGCTGTGTCATCTCTCCCTCTATTCTTCTTTAAGCAGTCAATTTTCTATAGAGTAACCCCTTTATCCCAGTATAAGAACCTCTATCCTTGAGAATCAGAGGTCTCTCCTTGACCACCTCCCATGTTTTGTAAGGAGGGATCTGAAAGCTGTATCCATCCAGACTCCACTTTTGTGAGCCTTCCTAGTCTTACTTCAATAGGAAGGGTAGTATTTTGGACAGTTATGTCCCAAGTTTAAGACCAAACATCTCCTGCATAAAGTAACTCCTTCCAGAGGCAATCCAATAGCCTTCAGACAGTTGTGGCTCAAATTCAGGCTTGCAGCTACTACACAGCTCTTCCACTGAAGTACACACATTACCAAGTTCTCTGGTGGCATAGATACTACATTCCACCCCACTGTCTACACTGTCTCCATATCTGGTTGCATGTAACTGAACTGTACTGTGTCATCACTGCCTACTACATCTGTCAGACTGGGAAAATGGTGGCAAAGAGACAAAGTACACTAACCAATGGAACCAGAAAAGGTACCCCCCCCCCACATGGTTCTAGGTACTGCCCGGACAAGTGATGCTCCTCTAACACTGCAGGCCTGGCTTAATAATAGCTGTTTGATGCAGTGCTGTTCTTAGTAACAGGTTCTTTTTCCTTCATTAGGATAAGGTATAGGCTCCCCTTGGGATGATCTGGAGTAGCTGCTGCTTCAAAACATCCCACCACCTATTGCAGTGTTACCTTTGTTAGCTCCAGAGTGTTTTGTTCTACAGCCTTTCTTTGTGAACTTTTGGCCTATACATGCCCATCACTGTTATACCAGAATCGTTCAATGCCAAGAGTTTAGTATGGACCAGAATCAAGGGTCACCCTTTGCCTTGGAAACCTAGCTTGATGGTTCAGACTACCACCAGTAGTTCCCTTATACTGTAGTGTTAGGTAATACCCTTATATGTAATAAATTGTGTTCTGATAGCAACAGGTCCTTATCTCTTCAGCTGAAGTACATTTTACAGTATGTCAACCAAAATTCTCATATCCTCAGTAAACTCTTGAGTACTAGTTCTCTTAACAAGTCTTCCAACATCTCAAAAGTAGTAATTTAACATCCATTCATCCACCTGAAGAAAGGGCTTATTCCTGCAATGAAATCATGGATACTGCCCTCTGGTTTTCTCCTATGTTCTCTAAACCTTTTTTCCATATAAACTTCAGGTTTTAACAAAAAAATTTGAGAGAACATTTTAACTTTCAAGTAATCCGATCACATCAGACACTTCTGACAACATGCACTGCCTTACTCATAAGCAGAGGAGTTAAAAACCTCAAACCTCAGATTCGCCCAACAGCTTCATATTGTATGAAAAACATCCAATTAGTACAAAAAGTATTTAGTCTAATCAATACTTTAATACATTTTCTTCTTATTTAGTCTAATATATATGTAGTGCATTAAGTGCAGTGATTACACTCAGATATTCAGAAAAAAAAATCAGTAAAGTGCTACAGTGGCGCAAGACCCTACCATAAAAAGAAGTTATGTACTCACTATAACGTTCCATCTGAGTAGTTCTACTTCACTGGTCTTCAACCTGTAGGTACCAGATCTGTATCGGACCTGAGCTGGCAAATTCACTAGCATCTGCTCTGAGCTCCAAGCTCCTCCCCTTACCCATAATACACCCCCATTACCTTCCAACCCCCAGATCGATTTTGCTGACCCTTATACTGAGAACCCGACCTGAAGAATATTTTACGACCTAAAATTGCAGCCAACAGGCTGTTCATATGATAAGGTCAAGGGGAAGGAGGGAGGGACGGTTAAACTCAAATGAAGTAGAACTACTCAGATGGAATGGTGAGTACATAACTTCTTTATCTGAAGTAGTTTACTTCATTTGGTATTCAACCTGTGGGACAGAGTCCCCAGCTACTAAACTCCTCGGTGGCCCTCATGGAAGGATAGTCCAGAGCACTGTGGAACCAAAGGATGCTCTCCTTCTAGAAGTCAAATCCAATTTGTAGTGAGAAATAAAGGTATGAGATACACGGACAGAACCCACATGGAGAGTGTTGCGGGTGCCAGGTCCGACTCTAAACCGGTTACAAGTGGCGTTCCCCAGGGCTCAGTCCTAGGACTCCTCCTGTTCGGCATACACTTTTCAGAGGTACAGGCAAGCACAGGAGGACTATGGCTGACCAAGTTCACAAACGACTGCAAACTAGGGGCTATAATTGACTCTCCGGCTGACACACACATCCTTCAAAAGGGTCTCACTGAGACGGATACCTGGTGTCAAAATCATGGCCTCAAGCTAAATGCCAAAAAGTGCATAGTCATCCCTTTTGGAAAAAACAAAGTACCCACAAACTACCACATAGGTGGTAGTCCCATAAATACAGAAGATGTAATAAGGGATTTGGGGACCCAAGTAGATAGTAATCTCACCTTTGAAAATCACATTGCCAAAGTGGTTAGAAAATCCTTCTACGTGGCCCACCTAATAAAAAAGGGTTCGGATCCAGATCAAAAGAGATCATTGTGCCCCTCTACTCGTCAGAGTACAACACCCCATTTGGGATGAACCTTACAAGACACCTGCAACAGCTAGAAAGACCACAGAAGTACCTCACCAAGAGGATCAATGGCCTCAAACAGATGCCCTATGCAGCTCGAGTGAAGAAACTCCAGCTGTACTTGGTTGCATACCGCCTACTCAGAG
The DNA here is from genome assembly GCF_019279795.1 of Protopterus annectens. Taxonomy (NCBI): domain Eukaryota; kingdom Metazoa; phylum Chordata; order Ceratodontiformes; family Protopteridae; genus Protopterus; species Protopterus annectens. Next base: position 1,823,016,823 of record NC_056725.1, read on the forward strand.
GTGATCTCTGCCTGACATACAAGGCCAAGTCCAACCCAAAATTGATAGACATGCTCCACCTAAAGAAAACCTTGTCCCCTCGAGAAACACGGAACTAAACCTCACCACAACAATAAATAGGACATGCTGGAGGGATAGATTCTCGTCCCAGAGACTTCCCAAGCTTTGGAATAAGATTTCAATCTACATTAGGCAGAGCTCCTTGTTAACACACTTCAAAAGAAACCCCGACGAGTGGATGGGAAACAAAGTTTACCCCGGGGATCACTTCAGTGGCTCTGCTGGACAGAGGCACAGGGAACTAATCCAAGGGGGTGGCGAAAGCCAACACATTCTGGCTAGGCTTATAAATGCCTTCGGGCAGATAGCCTAGTACCTACCTATGAACCTATGAAGATGAGGACCAAGTAGCTGCAGAACAAATATATTCCAATGATACTCTAGACCAAAAGGCCGGAGAAGTAGCCATCGACCTAGTGGAATGAGATTTCATCTGACCCAGAGGAGACGCACCTTTATCCTTATAGACCTGAAGGATGCACAAGGATATCCACCTATCAATAGTGATCTTAGAGACAGGTTTACCCAAAAAGGGTTTAAAGGAGGACACACACAATTGATCAGATTTACGAAAGTTTTTAGTCCTGTGTAAATAAAATCGTAACGGTCTATGAACATCCAACAAGTGGAGCTTGTATTCCATTTTATTAGCAAAGTTTGGAAAGAAAACAGGTAAATTAATGGTCTGACTGATGTTACATTGCGAAGCAACCTTAGGAAGAAAAGACAGACTGGTCCGAAGGGAAGAGTACAGTTGTGTACACTTACCATAAATGTAGATGTTTGAGTGTATTCACTGTTGCAGTCATTACACTTGGGTTATCCTGCTGGCAGGCTACCCTCAGTCAGCCTGAACTCCAAGGTCTAGGTCCGGCGTCGGTTGCTGTCGCCTCTTCCCTGACGTCAGTGCGCCTAGTGAATAAAAGATGCAGCCAACGCCATTTTCTTCAGTTTTTCTTGCCCCAGATGGCAGGTGCCCCCAAAAAGGAAGGCTAAAAATATGCCAATAAAGCACGCATGCACCAAAATATATTACACCTTCATCTACAAGCAAATACACCACATAGGCTGTATAGATTAGAGAAGTGCAGCTAAGTTCCAGCAAAAAGAGATGGGGGATGGTGGGTGGGTAACCTGGACTGCAACAGTGAATACACTCGAACATCTACATTTATGGTAAGTGTACACAACTGTACTATGTTCTTCGTGTTTCACTGTTGCAGTTATTACACTTGGGTTGAATCCCAAAGCTATGGTTGGGAGGCTGGAGCTAAATAGAATTAGGAGCGGCTATGAGGCCCTGCAGAACTGCAGCGGCAAAGCCTGGCCTGGATTTAGAGTAGAGTGGTAAATGATAGTGCTTTGTAAAGGTGTGCACTGAACTCCAGGTAGCAGCCTCTAAAATGTCTTTGGTTGGTACTCCCCTAAGGAAGGCTGCTGAAGTGGCTGCTGCTCTGGTTGAATGTGGCCTAATGCCCTTAGGCACTGGCTTGCCATGTTGTGAATAGCAGAAACGAATGCAGTGACCTATCCACTTTGAAATAGTCTGCTTTGAGATAGCCTTTCCTTGTGATCCTGCAGCATATGCTACAAGTAGTTGCTCAGTCTTTCTGAAAGCTTTGGTTCTGTTCAAGTAGAAGCGTAGCTGTCTGTGTATGTCCAAAGAATGCAGAATTCTATTCCCCTTATTCTGTGGGTTTGGATAAAAAGTAGGCAGATGAACAGTTTGGTTAAGAGTCACACTGGACACTACCTTAGGCATAAATGTCGGGTTTGTCCTCAGAGAAACCCTGTCTGGATAAAAAATGCTAAAAGGTTCCACAGCCATGTAGCTCTGAGACTCGTTTTGCAGAGGTTATTGCTAGGAGCAGAGCTGTTTTTCAAGATAAAAACTTTATATCAGCTGGCTCAAAAGGGGCAGAGCGAGTTTTTCCAAAACATAACTGAGGTCCCATGCAGGTATTGGTGATCTCCTTGGAGGCCTCAAGTCTTTGGTTCCTCTGAGGTATTGCCTTAACAAAGGATGAGAAAAGATTGGTGGCTCTGTATTGTAATGAGCCAAAATGGCAGAGGCATGAATTTTAATTGATGAAAAGGATAGGCCTTTGTCCAGCATCTCAGTTAAGTATTGCAAAATCTAAGGAATATTTGGTACTGCTGTGTCAATTCCTTGTGCCTGATTCCAGGCACAGAATCTCTTCCATTTTCCAGCATAAGAGTTTCTAGTACTAGGCCTCCTGGCCTCCAAAATGACATCCATCACCGCTTTAGTGAGAGGTGTGTTTTGTATGACTACATTATCCGCCATGCTGCCAGATTTAAGGTCTTGAGTTGGCTGTGCAGGATCTGATTTTTTGTTGGGACAGTAGGTGAGGTATTTGAGGTAGGGTCCAGGCTGAGCATTGAGACAAGTTCCTTAGGATTGGATACCAGTACTGGCGGGGCCAGTTTGGGGCAATCAGTATCATTTTTGGCTTCTCTTGTCTGACCTTTAGGAGTACCTTGGGGAGGAGAGGCAGTGGAGGAAAGGCATATACTGTTAAGTTTTTTCCAGCTGAAAGACAGGGCATCTACTTTCCATGCTTGTCTGTGATAAGTCCTTGTGCAGAATCTCTTTAGTTGGCAGTTGTGAGGAGAGGCAAATAGGTAATTGTCCGGGCATCCCCATTTCCTTGTTATCATGTTGAAGACTTGTGGATCCAATTTCCACTCGTGGGGATCCATGAGGTTTCTGCTTAGTTCGTCTGCCAGAGTATTTATCTTTCCTGGCAGGAATTGTGCCTCCAGATGTACTTGGTAAGTCAATGCTGTGTCCCACAAAGTCATGGCTAGTCTGCAGAGGGGGTAAGAATGAGTGCCTCCCTGCTTGTTTATATACCACATGACTGTGGTGTGGTATTGTCTGTCTTTATCAGTAGTTGTCCCGGATGAAGTAGGTCCTTGAGGGCTGTCAGGGCATTCTGAACAGCTAGCATTTCTTTTTGATTGATATGTAGATGCATTTGGTTGGCGGACCATGTGCCTTGAATACATCTTCCTGCCATGTGTGCCCCCCAGGCATAATCTGATGCATCCGTTGTCAATGTCTGCCTGGCTGGGGGTAACGTGAATAGCTGTCCCTTGTTCTGGTGACAGGTCTTCGCCCACCATCTAAACTCCTATTGTAGGCACAGAATGAAAGTAATTATTGTTTCCAGGCTGTGGCAATGCTGAGTCCAAACACTTTTTAGGTACCATTGAAGTTTCCTCATGTGCAGTCTTGCATATGGAATTAGTAGAATACAGGATGCCATGAAGCCCAAAGCCTGCAGAATTTTTCTTTCAGATAACTGGGCCTTTGTTGCCAACAGTTTGAAATAGGTAGTCAGTTGCCTTTGTTTGTCTGGCATGAGATAAGCCATCTGGGCAGTTGTATTTAAGCTTGCACCCAGGAATATTATCTCTTGAGAGGGTACTAGTTTTGATTTCTGTTCATTGACTGTGTACCCTAGGCATGACAGTTATCTCTTTACAAACGCCAGATGCTGTAGTAGAATGTCCTTGTTCACTGTTTGTATGAGGCAGTTGTCCAAGTAAGGATATATTTGTATTCCTCTTTGTCTGCAGAATGCAATTACTGGTGTCAGGTGCTTTGTGAAGACCCTGGGCGCAGTAGATAAGCCAAAGGGCAGTGCAGAGAATTGGTAGTGCAATGAGCCAGCTTTGAATCTGAGGTATCTTCTGTATGTTTGTCTGATTGGGACATGCAGGTATGCCTCTTTTAGGTCTAAAGTCACAAGCCAAGCCTTCTTGCCCAGCATGGGCAGAAGCTGCTGTAAGGTCAACATTTTGAATTTTGGTATAACTAGATATGTGTTTAGAATAACTAGGTCCAGTATTGGTCTCTAGGCTTTGTCCTTTCTGGGTACCAAACAGTCGAATAAAATCCTTGTCCCTGCTCTTGTTCTGGTACTAGTTGAATGGCCCTCATGTCCATGAGGGATGAGACTTGTTTTTGTGCCTCTGCCCATTGATTTTTTGGTAGGTCTGGCCAACAGTTTGCCCTTGGCAGGGTATGAAAGTAAAACTTGTAGCCCTGTGACACTATGTCTAAGACCCATTTGTCTTGGGTTATGTGCCAATTTTGAGAAAAAAGTGCTAGTTTCCCCCCTAAAGGTGCTGCCAGAAGATAAGTGCTTGGCGCAGGCAGGGGGAAGTCACTGGGACTGTTTCCTGTAAGGCTGTGATTTGTCGTCCTCCACTTTTGGAAGTAGAAGCACCCCATTGTTTAGACCTGTATGAACCTTGGGGCTGGGATCTGCCTCTTGGGCGTCTGTATCTGCCCCTTTGTGGCCTGTCTGACACTGGAAAGGACCAATTCTTTGTAGGCCAGTATCTGCTAAATCTTGGAGGCTGTACCTGTAAGAAATCCTTGACTGTTTGCATAGATTTAGCTTTGTCCTCCATTTTCTTTAACACCTCTTCTGCTTTAACACCAAAGTATCATGTTGTAATGGAGCATCTAATAATTTTGCTTTAACATGATCTGGTAGATTTTGTTCTTTTAACCAAGCATGCCTCCTAATGACAGAACCCGTGACAGTGGACCTGCAGCAGGCCTCCAAAGAATCAAAACCACATTGCAAAGTATGCTTTCCAACTTGCTCAGCTGCATGCAATAAATCCTGCATTTCTTTGGTTTCTGCACCTTCAGAATTTATCAACATTTTCTGTTTAAGCAGTGACATAATATATGGCTGATATTTGAGCATATGAAACTGACAATTTAAAGCCCTTATAGCCAAGGTAGCAGAGGTGTAAATCTGCTTTCCCCATCTGTCTAATGCCCTAGAATCCGTCGGAGGAGGTAGGCTTTTTTGCAGTGGATGCCCTGACCCCTTTGGGACCCTGAGAAATAGTTGCTGGGTCAGCAGCACGGTTTTTGAAAAGGAATTTATGAGAGTCAGGCACCCTGTAGTACCTGTCTGGCTTAACAGGAGCAGGTGGGTAAGGAGTCAGGGGTCAGACTGGACTCTGAAAATACATCATCTACAATGTCTAACACAGGCGGAATAGCTAGGGGCCTGTGTTGTGGGAGTAAAAGGAAGTCTCTGAGCTTTTTCTTAGATTCAGAATAATCTTGGCTCTGCCAGTGGAAATGTTCCCTCATGGTATGCAAGGTTTCCCAAAAGAGTAATCCTCAGGAGGAGAGGCTGAAGGGATAGATTCTTCAGCATCAGAATCCTCATAGGGAGGAAGAGAGTATTCCTGATCAGAAGAGGAATCAGAAGAAATGGAAACCTGATCTGAAGATTCATATTCTGTCTCTTGCCTAGGCCTCTTATCAGGAGGGGGATGGGAACCCCTGATCAAAGTAATTAAGTCTTCGGACATTTTGAGCATCTGTTTTTTTGGGCATGGAGGCCTGACCATGAGGCTGTTGTACTTGTTTCTTTATCTTTAAAGATGCTTTAGTCTTTGCCTTTGTAGCTGGAGTTGCTTTAATGTACAATTGAGTAGGTCTGAAAACACCCTCAGAAGCCAATGCCTGCTCAGCGGCTCCGGACCCATCTGAGGGAATAGTTTCCAAAGGTCCAATACCTTGACCTTCCAGTGGCCTAGGCGACTCCACGTGGGAGTCTATAGTGGCCTGTGAGTCCAAAGTAGCGGGCGTCAGGGGCTGCGAAAGTGCCTCACTGAGAGCCGGCGACTGGCTTAGAATCAGCCTCGTCGGTTTTAGACCTCGGATGCCTGTCCTTTTCTTTTTCTTTGCGTTTCTTGTGAATTGCGGTAGTTGGTTGGCTATCCGACGGCATCGTGTAATTAACTCTTCTGCCAAAATAGTGAAATGCAAAATTGTGCCAGCACATTATAGTGCGCTGGTTAAATTTAGCGCAAAACTGACAACAAGCAACGTCGTGGTCAGGGCCTAGGCAAGGAATACAGTAAGAATAAAAATCCTTATGAGGTATTTGCTTCCCACAAGAAATACAATTATTAACTTTTTCTGACATCGGTCTGGAGCAAGAAAAATGTTTTCCCCAAAGGGGTACTTAGCTTTTAATGAAGACTTCGGATCTGAAATTCGAACACGAAAACCTCAAGAGTCGGCTGACCGGCACTTGCGAACTGCTTCTGCTTCGGGCACCGTGCGGCAAGAAAGACTGAAGAAAATGGTGTCAGCTGCATCTTTTATATCCCTGGCACACTGACATCAGGGAAGAGGCGACAGCAACCGATGTCGGACCTAGACTTTGGAATTCAGGCCAACTGAGGGTAGCCTGCCAGCAGGATAACCCAAGTGTAATGACTGCAACAGTGAAACACCAAGAACATCCCTATCTTTACGGAAAATCATATATGGAACTTTTAATGGACAAAGCTTGCAGTTCTGAAACCCTTTTAGCAGAGGTGATAGCTACCAGGAATGCTGTCTTCCAAGATAAGAACTTAAGATCTGTGGTTGCAGCAGGTTCAAAAGGCAGAGTGACCAAAGCTTGAAGAACCATAGTAAGGTCCCATGGAGGAACATTATCCTTGACCAGGGGGCGTAACAGGAAAGTACCTTTGATAAAGGCTTTACGCAGTCTGGAAGAGGCCAGGGAGGCAGAATTCTCACCTATGTGAAAATGAGAGATGGCAGCTAATTGAACTTTGACAGTAGAAGAGCTTGCTCCTTGTTGAAAAATATTGGCTAGGAAGTCAAGAATGGCAGAAATAGGAGCCGTGGAAAGGATCTAAACTCCTTTGAAAAGCCCAAACGTAAAAACGTTTCCATTTGCTGCGGTAACTCTTCCTGGCTGAACACTTATGAGCTGCCACCAGAATAGACCTAACTGAAGAGGACATTCCAGGAGTCCTAGCGATCACGATCATGGGAACTTGAGCAGCCAAGCCGTGAGCTTCAAACTGTTCTGGTTCAGATTAGGAACCCTCGATGGGTGTGAAATCAGATCCTGAATGGGATTCAAGATCCAAGGCAGAGACAGAAGATGAGACCAAAGGAAGGGAAACCATACCTGGCAAGGCCAAAATGGAGCAATGAGGATCACTTTGCTCCCCAGTCGACAAACTTTCTGCAGGAACCTCGGAATAAGAGGTACTGGGGGGTAAGCATACAGAAGACAGTACAGTTGTGTACACTTACCATAAATGTAGATGTTCGAGTGTATTCTCTGTTGCAGTCATTACACTTGGGTTATCTGCTTGCAGGTATCCCTCAGTCGGCATGATTAACAAAGTCTTGGGTCCTGCGTTGGTTGCTGTCTCTTCTTCCATGACGTCAGGTCATCAGGGGTATAAAACATGCAGCCAACGCCATTACATCAGTTTTTCTTGCCCCAGATGTCAGGTGCCTCCCCAATGGGAAGCAATTAAATATAAAAGTACAAAGATATACCTCCAACAAAAAAGCAAATACACTAAAAAGGCTTTTAAGTATAGTAAAGGAAAGTAGAGCCAAAAGAAGTCAGGGGAGTGGAGGGAGGGTAACCAGGACTGCAACAGTGAATACACTCGAACATCTACATTTATGGTAGGTACAAAACTGTACTATGTTCTTCGTGTTACACTGCTGCAGTCATTACACTTGGGTAGAATCCCAAAGCTGAGGAAGGGTGGCTGGTCCTATAAGACAGTAGGGGTGGCTATAAGGCCCTGCAGCACTGCAGTGGCGAAGCCAGCTCTGGATTTAGAGTATAGAGGCAGATGGTAATGCTTGGTGAAGGTGTGTACAGAACTCCAAGTTGCTGCTTCCAAAATATCCTTGGTAGGTACTCCCCTGAGATAGGCAGCTGAAGTGGCTGTTGCCCTGGTGGAGTGAGATCTAATGCTGCTAGGTACAGGTTTTCCATGGTATGTGTAGCAGAAACGTATACAATGTCCTATCCATTTTGAAGTAGTCTGTTTTGAAATGGCTTTTCCCTGTGCTCCTGCAGCATATGCTACCAATAATTGCTCAGATTTCTGAAAGCTTTGGTTTTGTCCAAGTAGAAGTGCAACTGCCTGTGAATGTCCAAAGCGTGCAGTAGTCTCTCCCCTTTATTCTGTGGTTTAGGATAAAAAGTTGGCAGGTGAATAGTTTTGGTTTAGGGCCACACTGGATACCACCTTTGGCATAAAAGTAGGGTTAGTTTGTAAAGACACCCTGTCCTGGTGGAAAATGAGGAAAGGTTCCACTGCCATTAGTGCCTGTAATTCTGAAACTCTTCATGCTGATGTTATTGCCAGGAGCAGAGCAGTTTTCCACGAGCTATATTTTAATTCTGCTGTGTTGGCTGGCTCAAAAGTAGGTAAAGTTAGCTTCTCCAAAACAAAGTTGAGGTCCCAAGTTGGAGTAGGTGCTCTACGGGGTGGTTTTATGTTTTTAGCCCCTCTGAGGTACTGTTTTAACAGAGGATTAGAGAAAATTGGTGGATCCGTGTTGTAATGAGCAGAGATGGCAGAGGTGTGGATCTTGATGGATGAGAAGGAGAGTCAATTATCCAGCATCTCAGTTAAGTATTGTAGTATCTGAGGAATGTTTGGGACAAGAGGGTCAAGGCTGTAAGCTTGGTTCCAGGCACAGAATCTCTTCCATTTATCCGAATAGGCTTTCCTGGTACTAGGCCTTCTAGCCTCCAGAATGATATCCATAACAGCTTTGGAGAGAGGCATTGCTTGCTTGACTAAGGAATCTTCCATGCAGCTAGGTTTAAGGTCTTTAGCTGGCTGTGTAGTATTTGTTTGTTGTGCCGAGTCAGCAGATGTGGGATTTGAGGCAAAATCCAGGGTGGTTCTTGTGCTAAGCTCCTTAAGGTTGGGTACCAGTGCTGGCGTGGCCAGTCTGGTGCAATCAGGATCATATTTGGCTCTTCCTGCCTGGCTTTTATGAGTACCTTTGGTAGGAGAGGTAGTGGTGGGAAAGCGTACACTTGTAGATTCTCCCAGCTGAATGAGAGGGCATCCACTTTCCATGCTTGTGGATGGTAACTCCTTGTGCAGAATTTTTGTAGCTGGCAGTTTATTGGGGATGCAAACAGATCTATGTCCGGGCTCCACCACTTCTGTGTTATCATTCTGAATATTTGTGGATTCAACTCCCATTCTTGGGGATACATGATGTTTCTGCTTAAGTCGTCTGCCAGTGTGTTTTTCTCTCCTGGCAGGAATTGTGCATGCAGATGAAATTGTAGGTTTATAGCTGTGTTCCATAGAGTCATAGCTTGTCTGCAGAGGGGGTAGGAGTGAGTGCCCCCTTGCTTGTTTATGTACCACATAACTGTGGTGGTGTTTGTCTTTAGTAGTAGTTGTCCTGGATGCAGCAGGTCCTTGAAAGCATTTTGTACAGCTAGCATCTCTTTTTGATTGATGTGAAGATGCCTTTGTTCTGCGGGCCACATGCCCTGAATACATCTGCCTGTCATGTGTGCTCCCCCAGGCGTAATCCGATGCATCTGTTGTCAGTGTTTGCCTGGCTGTGGGTTGTGTAAAAGGCTGTCCCTTGTTGAGGTGACAAGCTTGAGCCCACCATTGAAACTCTTGTTGAAGGCAAGGGATTAGTGGTATAACTGTTTCCAAACTTTGACAGTGTTGAGACCATACATTCTTTAAGTACCATTGTAGTTTCCTCATATGCAGTCTGGCATATGGAATTAGTAGTATGCAGGATGCCATGTAACCCAAGGCCTGCAGAATGTTTCTTGCAGGGAGTTGGGTTTTTGCTGCCATCAATTGAAAGTATTGAGTCAGTTGTCCTTGTTTGTGTGGCGTGAGATAAGCCATCTGGGCCGTTGTGTTCAAGCTGGCACCCAGGAATATAATCTCTTGTGAGGGCAGTAGTTTTGATTTCTTTTCGTTTACTGTGTACCCCGGGCAACTTAATTTTTTTACAAATGCCAGATGCTTTAGAAGAATGTCCTTGCTCTCTCTGCTTGAATCAGGATATATATATTGTATATAAATAGACATATGAACCTCGTTCATTTTTATTAATAACATCATACTATTTTATTAATTTTAATTAATTGTATTTAATATTAGGTATTCATGTCAATAGGGAGTATAGAATTTTAGCACTAGCACTTTAAGGATTAATTATTGAGTTAAATGTATTAAATGTGATTGGTTTGAGTATGTATTTAAGAAAAACCTTGTATGATGAGTATTGTTCTGATGAAGTCTATTTTATTAGATGAAAGCGCTTAACCTGTAAGTTTTTAGTCAATAAACCGAGTTTAAAGAGGTTTTGCAGTCACTCTATTGTGCTAGTGGTTTACATGTTGTAACCAGGAACCTGTAACCTTGAAATACAATGTTGAGAACCCATTTGTCTTTGGTGATCATTTGCCAATTGTGGTAGAAGAGTGCCAGTTTTCCTCCCAAGGGGGCTGCCAAGAAGGATTTGTTTGGCAGCTGTAGTGGGAAGTCATTGGAGCTGCTTTTTATATGGTTGGGGCCTGTCTTCCCCTTCTTTCTGGCCTGATGCAACCCATTGTCGAGGCCTGTAAGGACCTTGTGTTTGACCTCTACCTCTTGGAAGTCTGTATCTTCCCCTTTGAGGTCTGTCTGTAATTGGAGAGGACCAATTCTTAGTTGGCCAGTTTCTGCTAAATCTAGGAGGCTGAACCTTTAAGAAATCCTTCACCTTTTGCCTAGATTTTGCCTTATCCTCCATTTTCTTTAATACCTCTTCTGCCTTAACTCCAAATAACACATCCTGCTGCAAAGGTGCATCCAATAATTTTGCTTTAACATGATCTGGTAACGTATGTTCTTTTAACCAAGCATGTCTTCTAATGACAGAGCCTGTAACTGCTGCTCTGCAGGAGGCCTCTAGAGAATCAAAAAGTACAGTTTTGTACCTACCATAAATGTAGATGTCCGAGAGGAATGCATCTGCAGTCTTTACAAATGGGTTGTCCTGTCATCAGGCAGCCCTTCGGTCGGCCGGATTCCAAAGTCTGGGTCTGGCTTCGGCTGGTGTCGCACTTCACCCGACGTCATTGCGGCAGTCATTCGGGTATAAAGGCATCAGCCGACGCCATTTTCCTCAGTGTTTCTTGCCCCAGATGCCAGGTGCCCTCTTGGATGGCTAAATTTGGATAAATGCCAAAGTTTCCAAATAGTAGAGAGCAAACACACAAAATAAGCATGTATGTACATATATACAAACAAATACACCATAATAGATCCCCCCCAAGCTAGCTGAAGATTGGTAAGTACCCTAGGAATACCTCAGAGGGGAAGGAGGGTGGGTAATCCTGACTGCAGATGCATTCCTCTCGGACATCTACATTTATGGTAGGTACAAAACTGTACTATGTCCTTCAAGGATGCATCTGCAGTCTTTACAAATGGGTAGAATACCATAGCTAAACTAGGGGAGGAGGAAATGAGAGTAGATTATGGTGTAGTCAGGATCTCTTGCAAAACAGCAGTGGCAAAACCAGCACGGGATCTAGAGTATAGAGGTAAGTTATAATGCTTGGCAAATGTATGCACGGTGGTCCAAGTAGCAGCCTCTATAATGTCCTTGGTAGCCACTCCTGAAGAAAGCTGTGGTAGTGGCTGTAGCCCTTGTGGAGTGAGGCCTGATGTTCTCTGGAGTTTTCTTTCCATGGTAGGAGTAACAAAATCTAATGCAATTTCCTATCCATTTGGAGATTGTCTGTTTAGAAATTGGTTTTCCTTCCTTTCCTGTTGCATATGCTACCAGAAGCTGGTCAGTTTTTCTATTGTTTTTTGTCCTGTCCAGGTAGTAGCGTAATTGTCTGTGTACATCCAAGGTATGTAAGAGCTTTTCTCCCTGTTCTGTGGATTGGGAAGAATGTAGGAAGGTGGATAGCCTGATTTAAAGAGACTCTGGATACCACCTTAGGCATAAATGTAGGATTTGTTCTCATGGACACTCTTATCTTGATGGAAGATCAGGAAGGGTTGTACTGCCATTAATGCCTGTAGTTCAGAGACCCTTCTTGCTGAAGTTATTGCCAGCAGGAAAGCAGTCTTCCAGGATAAGTATTGCAATTCTGCTGTAGCTGCTGGTTCGAAAGGAGGTAGAGTCAGTTTTTCCAGCACAAAGTTCAAGTCCCATGCTGGCAATGGAGGTTTCCTGGGAGGTTTTACATTTTTAATTCCTCTCAGAAACTGTCTGAGCAGAGGATGAGAAGACAGGAGGATCCAAGCTGTATTCTGCTGAAATAGCTGATGCATGTATCTTGATGGAGGAATAGGACAGGCCTGTATGGAAGAGCTCCGCCAAGTACTCCAGGATGTTGGCTATGTTCACCAGTGTCACATCTTGCCCCTTTGCAGTACTCCAGATGAGATATCTTTTCCATTTTGCTGCATAATTCTTTCTTGTTGAAGGTCTACGAGCCTCCAGGATTATGTCTTTAACCCTTTGGGATAAATTTGGGTTAATTGCTGTTATGTAATGTTCCAGGCAGTTAGCTGCAGAGTTTTTAGGTTTGGATGCAGGATGTTGTAGTTGTTCTGTGTCAGCAGTAATGGAATCAGGGGCAGTGTACATATTTATTCCCGGGACATGCTCCTCAGCAGTGGATACCAATGTTGTCTTGGCCAGTCTGGGGCTATCAGAATGATCCTTGGACGTTCCTCTTTGATCTTGAGAAGCACCTTGTGCATCAAAGGAAGTGGTGGGAATGCGTATGCTGTCAGGCTTTTCCAACTGAAAGATAGGGAGTCCACCTTCCAAGCAAGTGGGTGGTAAGTCCTCGTGCAGAATTTATTCAACTGGTGATTGAATGGGGATGCAAACAAGTCTATTTGTGGTAATCCCCATTCTCTTGTGATGGTTTTGAAGATGTCCGGATGCAGCATCCATTCGTGGGCATCTGTTGTAGTTCTGCTCAATATGTCTGCTAGAATGTTTTCCTTCCCTGGTACATAAATTGCCTGCAACTGAATGTTGTAGCTCAGAGCCACATCCCATAGGTCCAGTGCCAGCCGGCATAGAGGGTATGAGTGTGTGCCTCCCTGTTTGTTGATGTACCACATAACTGTGGTGTTGTCTGTCCTTATCATCAACTGGCCTTCTTGGAGAAAAGGTCTGAATGCCTGGATTGCCAATTTTACTGCCATCATTTCTTTTAGATTTATGTGCAGGTGCAGCTGGTCTTGAGTCCATAGGCCTTGAATGCACTTGCCCATCATGTGTGCCGCCCAACCGAGGTCTGAGGCATCTGTCGTGATGGTTTGTCTTGGTTGACTTTTGCAGAAGGGTAGTCCTGTGTTTGATTGACAGGCCTGAGCCCACCATAAGAACTCTTGCTTCAGGCATGGGATCATTGGAATTTTGGTTTCTAGGCTGTGCTTGTGCTGAGACCACAAATTCTTTAGGTACCACTGTAGCTTTCTCATATGCAGCCTGGCATGAGGGACCAGTAGTATGCAGGATGCCATGAAGCCTAGAGCTTGTAGCACTTTTCTTGCAGTTAGATGGCTCTGCTTTGTTAATGCCAAGAAGTAGAGGGGAAGTTGTTCTTTCTTTTCTGCAGTTAGAAATGCCATTTGTTTTGATGTGTCCAGTTCTGCACCCAGAAAGGTTATTCTTTGGGATGGAATCAGCCTTGACTTTTTTGTACTGACTGTATATCCCAGGGCTTGCAGCAGGTAGATTACTCTTTGTAAGTCTTCTGATAGTTTGTTTTTGTTGTCCGCTTGTATCAGGCAGTCGTCCAGGTAGGGATAGATTTGAATTCCCTGAAGTCTGCAATGAGCGATTACTGATGCCAGGCATTTCGTGAACACTCTGGGCAGTAGATAAGCCAAAGGGCAATGCTGAGAATTGATAGTGCTCTGATCCTGCAAGAAATCTGAGGTATCTTCTGCAAATTGGTCTTATGGGGACGTGCAGGTATGCCTCCTTGAGATCTAGAGTTACCAGCCAAGACTCCTTGCCCAGCATGGGAAGAAGCTGCTGTAGGGTCAGCATTTTGAATTTTGGAACAATGAGGAATGTGTTTAAAGCGGACAGGTCTAGAATAGGCCTCCATTTGTTTTCTTTTCTTGGTACCAGGAAGAGCCTGGAGTAAAATCCCTTCCCTTGCTCCATAAATGGTACCTTTTCCACAGCTCTCATTCTTAATAATTGAGATATTTGTTTTAGAGCTTCTGCCCTTTGAGAAGGTGGTAGGTTTGGCATTCCTGTCTTTCCTGGTAGTGTATGGAAATGGAACCTGTAACCTTTGTCTATAGTCTGCAAAATCCATTTTTCTCTTGTAATGCAGTGCCAGTTTCTTGAAAATAATGTTAGCTTTCCGCCTAAGGGTGCTTCTAGTTGTTCCCTGGTAGGCGGTGCCACCGCCAAGTCACTGTGATTGAGTTGTTGTAGTGGTGGTAGCTGCCACTGGCGACCCCTGTAGGCACCCCTGGATTGGTTTCTGCCTCTAGAGCGCCTATTCCTGCCTCTTTGTGCCTTAGAGGAGTCCGGAAAGGACCAGTTCTTGGAGGGCCAGTTCCTGCTAAACCTTGGAGGTTGAACTTGTAAGAAATCTTTCACTGTTTGCACAGATTTTGCTTTCTCTTCCATCTTTTTTAGTACCTGTTGTGCGGGGGCACCAAATAAACTGACCTTGTCCATAGGTGCATCCAAAAGCTTAGATTTGACATGGTCTGGTAATGCCTGCTCTTTCAACCATGCATGCCTTCTGATAACTGTGCCAGTCATGACTGATCTAAAGGAAGCCTCCAGTGCATCATAGCCACATTTTAAAGAATGGTTACTAACCTGCTGTATGTTATGTAACATTTCTTGAACATACTTTTTATCTAAAGATTCTTCAGAGGACAGCTTTTTAGTCAACTGGTCAAGCATAAACTCTTGATATTGAATCATATGAAATTGGCAGTTCAAAGCTCTAGCTGACAAAGTAGCAGAGGTGTAAACTTTCTTACCCCATCTCTCTAAGGACCTGGATTCCCTTTCAGAGGGGAGGGGGTTTTTAGAAGAAGTAGCTGCTACGGCTTTAGGGCCCTGGGAGATAATCTCTGGATCTGCAAAAGGAGCCTTATATAAGTGGTGATGAGTGTCCGGGACCCTGTAGTACCTATCGGGCTTAGCAGGAGCCGGAGGTAAAGTATCAGGAGCAGTGCAAGCATCAATAAATGCATCATCAACAACAGGTAGAACTGGAGGTATAGCTAAAGGCCTCTGCTGTGGCAAATGTAGAAAGGTCCTAAGCCTTTTTCTAGAGTCTGAGAAATCTTGGCCCTGCCACTGAAATTGTTCCCTCATAGCATGCAAGGTTTCCCCAAAGGAAAATTCCTCAGGAGGAGAGGCTGAAGGGATGGACTCCTCAGCATCAGAGTCTTCGTAAGGAGAATAAGAAGCCTCAGGAGGGTCTGTATGTTCTGAGTCATCAGAGGAATCATCTGCAGCTACTGGCTCAGGGGGCTCTGCTCTAGGCCTCTTTTCTGGAGGAGGGAGAGAGGCCCTATCTGGATGAGGCTGGGCTCCACGAATTAAAGAGATGAGATCCTCTGCCAAAGAAAGCATATGGGAGCTGGTGCTGGGCCTGTGAGAGGGGGGCTTGGCAGGCACAGGTATTGATGCTTTGGCTGCTTTAGCCCTGGCAAAGGCCTTAATAGACATAGCTGGGGGAGGCCTAGCAGCTCCATGTGCAGGGGTAGAAATATCTAGGGGAATGGTGTCTGATAAATCCTGTGAAATCGCAACAGAAGGTTGGATTTCAGAAGCCGTCTCTACCAGGTTAGAAGAGGCCTCGGTAGAAGGCAAGTTATCGGCTGAAGAAAGAACCGCTTGCTCGGTTTCGGCCGAAACAGAGACACTCGTGGTTTGCTTAACCGCTGCTTCGGCCGAAACCGCGGACCGCGAGTGTCGGTCCTTTTCTTTGCGTTTTTTGGTTATTTGCGTAGTTGGAGGATCCGACGGCATAATGTAGGCAAAATCGGAGCCGAAAATCTGCTCAGCAAAGTCCGAGCGACGTCTAAGCGTCCGTCGGTTAAAAGAAGCACAGGCTAGACAAGCTGCTACGTCGTGGTCTGGGCCTAAACAATGAATGCAATAGGAGTGGAAATCTTTATGAGGTATTTGTTTCCCACAAGATAAACAGTTATTAACTTTCTCTGACATCGGCTGAG
This sequence comes from Protopterus annectens, assembly GCF_019279795.1. NCBI lineage: Eukaryota > Metazoa > Chordata > Ceratodontiformes > Protopteridae > Protopterus > Protopterus annectens. The sequence continues at coordinate 1,823,032,966 of NC_056725.1, forward strand.
GCAAGAAAGAGTCCCCAACGGGGTACTTAGCTTTATAGAAGTCTTCGAAGTAGTATTCGGTAGAAGTAATCTCTGGATCTGACCGACCGGCACTTGCGAACAGCTTCTGCTTGGCCACGCGGCAAGAAAGACGGAGGAAAATGGCGTCGGCTGATGCCTTTATACCCGAATGACTGCCGCAATGACGTCGGGTGAAGTGCGACACCAGCCGAAGCCAGACCCAGACTTTGGAATCCGGCCGACCGAAGGGCTGCCTGACGACAGGACAACCCATTTGTAAAGACTGCAGATGCATCCTTGAAGGACATCAACATTGCAAAGTATGCTTTCCCACTTGTTCAGCTGCATGCAATAAATCCTGCATTTCTTTAAAATTTGGAGGATCTGCTTCTGGAAGTATTTTTTGTTTTAACTGAGACAGTAAAAATTGCTGATATTTTAGCATATAAAATGCAATTTAAGGCTCACATTGCTAAAGTTGCAGACGTATATACTTTCCCCATCTGTCTAATGCTCTGGAATCTCTGTCAGAGGGAACTGGATTCTTGGTTGATGAGGCCTTAACTCCTTTGGGTCCCAGAGAAATAATTTCAGGGTCAGCTACAGGGCTTTTATACAGAAATTTATGAGAGTCAGGGACTTTGTAGAATCTGTCAGATTTAACAGGGGCTGGAGGTAAGGAATCAGGATTTAAGCTGGATTCAGTATACACATCATCCACAATATCTAACACTGGCGGATTAGCAAGGGGTCTGTGTTGAGGTAACAAAAGGAAGTCTCTGAGCCTTTTCTGGGATTCTGAGTAATCCTGGCCTTCCCAGTGGAAATGCTCCCTCATGGTATGTAGGGTTTTCCCAAAGGAGTAGTCCTCAGGCGGCGAGGCTGATGGAATTGATTCCTCAGCATCAGAATCCTCATAAGGGGGTAAAGAGTATCCTAGGTCTGAGGATGAATGAGAAGAGATGGACACCTGGTCGGATGAGTCATAGTCTGCATCCTGTCTAGGCCTTTTATCAGGAGGGGGCTGGGACCCCCTGATCAGAGTGATTAGGTCTTCGGCCATTTTGAGCATTTGTTTCTTAGGCATGGAGACCTGTCCTGGAGAATGCTGTATTTGTTTCTTTGACTTTAAAGGAGGCTTAGAGTTAGCTGCGGGTTTAATGCTCAACTGAGTAGGTCTGAAGACACCCTCTGAAGCTGTGGGTTGCTCAGGTACTCCGGATCCCTCTGAAAGGTTAGTCTCGGTAGGCTGAAGAGCTTGTGCATCCGAAGGCCCAGCCATCTCCACGTGGGAGTCAGACGCGGCTTGTGGTTCTACAGAAGCAGTCGTCAGGGGCTGCGAAGGTGCCTCGCTGAAAACTGGAGAACCGGTGACTGGCCTAGAAGAGGCTTCGTCGTCAGTTTTGGGCCTCGGATGCCTATCCTTGTCTTTGCGCTTTTTGTGTATTCCGGTCGTCGGAAGTTCCGATGGCATGGTATAATTGAATTTTCTACCAAAATAATGTCGGGCAAAATCAAACCGACGTTTAACAGTGCGCTTGTTAAACCTAGCACAAAATCGACAACGAGTGACGTCGTGGTCAGGGCCTAGGCATGGGATACAATAGGAATGGAAATCCTTATGAGGTATTTGCTTCCCACAAGAAATACAGTTAACTTTTACTGACAGCGGTCTGAGGCAAGGAAAAGTTTCCCTAACGGGGTACTTAGCTTTGTAGAAGACTTCGGTTCTGGATTCGGAATGAAAATCTCAGGAGACAGCAAACCTGCACTTGCAATCTGCTTTTGCTTCGGGCACCGTGCGGCAAGAAAGACAGAAGAAAATGGCGTCGGCTGCATCTTATATACCCCTGCCACACTGACATCAGGGAGGAGGCAACAGCAACTGACGCCGGACCAAGACTTTGGAACTCAGGCCGACTGGGGAACCGCCTGACGGCAGGATAACCCAAGTGTACTGACTGCAGCAGTGTAACACAATGAACATCCTCTGGTTATGACCCTTTGTACCCAAGAATCGGTGGTGATGGTTAGCCAGGCAGAAGGGTACAAGGAGAAACATCCCCCAACCACCTCCAGAGGAAAGGAGTTGGGCCACTCTTCAGGAGCGCTGGTAGGATTGACCAGGGAAAGAATCCCTGGAACCCTGGTTACGCGGTCCCCCTCTGCCCCGAAAAAAGCGTCTTCCCTGTGAGTTCCGCCTCTGCCTCTCGGGGAGAACTCGGCCTGTGTGTCACGGAAAGGACCCTGAGATTTCTTGAACCATATCTTCCCACTCTTTCGGTTTCGGGAGAAAGCACGTTGAGGGGAAGAATAATGGACACCTATGGCAGAAGGGGTCTTACCGTCTTGCTCACATCTGGCCAGTGTGCTTTTAACTTTGGGCCCAAACAATGAGGAGGGCTCAATGTGGGCATTAAGAAAGGAAAACTTAAAAGGTTCCGTGAAGTTGCACAAGCGCATCCAGGCATGTTGTCTCAAGCTGCAGCTGAACCCGCTGCTCTAACTGCTCCTTTTGATGTGTGAGATATCAATCGCATAGAGGAGTTAGATATAGACTCAATGGTTGCCATCTGAGAGGTCACTGTCACAGACCTCATCAGACACTGCACCAGCCAAGGTTTCAGAGAGCTCAGAAACCAGATCCCTTTGAAGCCTGGTAAAATGCGTCATATAATTCAGGGACCTGATAGCAAACGTTGCTGAAGCAAAGGTGCGCTTCCCTATTCTGTCCAGGGCCCGGGACTCTGTTAGGTGGGTGGACAGTCTGGCTTTCTTCTTCTGCCAGATCCTTTCTTATTGCGGCCGCCACCACCAAAGCATCTACAGGAAGACTTTTGGCCCAATGGGGATCTGAAGCAGGAGGGGACAAGATCTTATCTGGCCTCCGGAGAATAGCTTTGACAATATCAGGAGCCTTCCAAGCATGCTGCACGATGAGTCAGACAAGTTCATCAGCAGGTGGAGTAACCCAAGAGGTAGGGGGCCGGGCGTGAAAGGCCTGCAGGAACACAGATTCCTCAGAGGTTGGATTAGAGGACTGCCAGTCACCTCTCTGCTTCAGGATTTCGAGGATATCGCCAAAGGATACCTCAGAGGGCGACCAAGGGGATCCTTCCCCCTCATCGAAATCTGTGTCTTCGGTGAGGGACTCCTCTGTGGAGTCCATGTGCTTCCTCTTACACAAACTTTTCTGGTGGACATCCTCAGCGGGAGAAGCTAGAGAAGACAGCAGAAAAGGGGATTCCTGAGGGAATATGTCCTGCAGTCCTTGCACCCGGTGTCCGTTAGATGCGACTTGTGGAACCAGTGTACCAGAGGAGGGTGGAGGTAAAGACAGTCCGATATCGCCAGTAGTAGCGAAAGCCTTCTCCATCAGTTGGAAGCTTGTCTACCTGAAGAGGAGTGTATGTCTATGGCAGGGGACACCCCTCCCCTAAGTGGCTCAGCCTGCCGACCCGGAGTCCCTGGACGGCTGTGGAGCAGCAAGCTATGCGTGTTACAGCTGACATCCTGGGTCGTAGCAAAACTTTCCTGCCATGAAGGCAACTGCGGTTCCTTAGTGAGATCCATAAAGGGAACCGCAGAAGGGGGAAGACTGTACTGTATCCATGAACTTCAAAGGCAATGAAGGAGGAGAATAAGAAAGTCTCTTTGGAGATGAGTGATCACCTCCCAGGGAAGGATATTTCCTGGGGGGGGGGGGGTGTGGAATACCTCTGGCCAAGAATGCCTGGTCCACAAGACGCAATACATCATGTTCAGAAAGACTTCTAGTGGACCTCACAGAGACTGAGGGAGAAACAGGCCTGTCCACAAAAGAGGCAGTCTCGGTGCCCATCTCATCTGACCGCACCGAGGACAACGGTGCAGAGAAAAACTGAACTACTGTAGTTTGCACCGAAGAAGTCATCGGTGCTTGATGTCATTTTCTGCACCGACACAGAGATTGGTGCCGGTGGTTGTTGGTTCCGAAGCTGGAACCGACAAAACTGGAGTCAACAATAAAGACTCTGTTCCGAGGTAGATCTCGGAACCAACGTGGTCAAGGTCTGCACCGACTGAACGGTCGGTGCCGATACAGTGGTAATAGTCTGAACAGAGGAGCCCCTCGGTGCCGATATGTAGAAGGCTGCAGTGGAGGACGGAGCCAAGGCCTCGGTGACAAAGGTCTGGGCACCGAAAGCACTGGGGCTGACCGAGAGCTCCGGAGCAAATTTTCGCTTTAAGGTTTTGGTTGGTGAGAGTCCCCAGCCAGGGACAAAGGCAAAGATTTAGCCTTAGTAGAAACATCCATTTTCTTATGGGCTTTAGGAGGGGTTGAGACCTCTGACCCAGAAATAGCCTCTGAAACGGGAGATTTTAGAAGCCCCTTCAGTATCAGCTTGTTTTTCCTTTCTAAGAAAGTTCCATTACAAAAGTTCTCACAAATAGTTTAAGGAGGTTCAACAGATAAATGGGAAGCTCCCAAACAATAAACACGTAAGAGTGTGCATCAGAAGGAGGCATTTTGTGTCCACAATCAGAACACCACTTAAACCCCAGACTACTCTTTTTATCTGCCATATTAACGAATAGAAAAGTACGAATAATGGTACAAGAGAGTACCCCGAAGGTATGAAAGAGAAAATGAAAGGGATTACCAATGATGGTAAGGAGAAACTACCTCGTGGTAAAAAGGTTAAGTAAAGGACAGAAAAAAAACCTGAGGAAATTATGAATGCTAGATGTGATAGGGCAAGAGACAATAAAATATCAACTTTTCTGACAGAAAAGTAATTTGTAAAGCAATTAAACAATTGACTGTACTTAGCTCAAGAGAAGTAGTTTGACACAACTGGATGGAAACGCAGCAAACGAAATCTGAGGTAACAGGGAGAGGGGATTTGTGGTAAGAGTTTAGGTCGAGAGTTTTGAAGCTGACGCGAGCTTGGAAAATGGCCGGCTCGGTTCTGAGCTCGGAACCAATACCCATACATAAGAAATGAATGAGGATTAACAATATCAGATTGCATTTTTTGAACACATATGAAACTAATGTCAGGCATTATACAAGTGGTTCTTTTGGGAATTCTAATTCAGCCAAGAAGGAATTCAGGTTGAAATGTTAGTTTCTTTTTTTCACTGCTACAGAAATAAATTTGTTTTATTCTTTTTAAAATGGCATGTTGGAGTTAGAAAACATCATTCACTGCCCCTAGTCAGTTTGCTGCTGTTTGCACACACATTCAAGTGCCCAAATAATACTCTCAAAATCACATCCGTTCTTGTACTGAGTGCACAATTTAGTACCAACTTGGGCTGGATTTTCACCCCCTGTAACTCAAGTGCGTTAGGCAAAGGGTTAGTCGCTCCTTTTCAGGATGGTGTTGCTTTTCTTCTCATTATCACTCTGCGGCTGCAGTCTTGTTCTCTTAACCTCTTGTGCTTTTTTATTCTCTGGCAGCTGCACTGAGGAATCTCATTTCTAGCTTCAGTTTTTTTTTTTCAGTTCAAGCTACGTTCTGAGGTCATCTGCTGATGAGCTCAGTTACTCTGTTGCATGCTTGGCACTCTATAACTACTGGTGTACCACCAAATCTTAGCAATACCTAAAAAGCCCTCCAGGCAACCATCATGTCATGCCAGCGTGCACTGCAGAATTCCTGTTGACTTGCAGTCTTCATTTGACTGCAATACTGACACTTATTCATACACTGCAGAACTCACTTTTGCCTGCTTCCAATCCAACTTAACTTAAAAAAAAAATAACTAAATAAACAGCTACTGTGCAGAGTACACTGAGAATACCACATGGCAACAAGGGCTCCCAAACTTTTGGTGACAAAACTGTTTAGCACACTATATTCTGGTTTTCCTCTAATCTTTTTCTTACAAGTTTCGTATCTGAGGTTAAAAACATTCTAAGGACAAACTTTACCATAGTCGATGCAATCAAAATCTGAGATGTTGCTAATACCACAGACAGCTTTGCCTGGGAGCAGAGGAATTAAAAGTTCTCATTGTACACACTTTTAGATGCCTATATAAACCTATCAAAGCCTTGCCCCCTTTACAATGAGGAAATAATTTAATACTGAACTTGTTCTTTCACCCTTAGTAGCTTCCAGACATCTTTGATACTCCCCTTTCACCTTAAGCCGTTACAAAACATCTCATCACCAACTCAAGTACGACTCTAATTCCGGTTGTATTTTAAGATCATTTGTGAGAGAGATGATGTGATCCTTTAGCTGTACTTCCCACACCTCCAGTCCCCTACCAGACTGTCGTGGTCCAGTGAACTGAACTTTGATTACACACAAAGAGGCCTTTAAGTCATTTTACTCCAACCAGTACTGGAGCCTATTTTGGATCTGCACTCTCCTACCCTCTGTTCCACAGACATTAAGGAAAATTGAGCTTATCTTGCCAGTGTCTTAACTGCTCTGGCTAAAAAATAAAATAACTGCTGTATATTTTACCTTGAGGCTGCAAATGTATGATGAATACTTAAAGGGTAGTCCACTTTAAGATATTTCACATCTACTTTGCTGTAAACCAAAATAAATGAGAAACAGGGGTTTGGGTTTTAAATTTTGTCCCACTGCTCCCAAACAATGTACTGAATGGATGGCATTTCAATCCCACTGCTGCCACAATATGTGAGGTGTAGAGGTTACACAGCTAAAATCCACACAACTGGCACCTATTACACAAGCAAGCACCAAATGGCCTCAACAATTTGTGGCAAATATGCATAACTGGCTTGGGTTAGAACAAAGTCTTATCACACTCAAATCAGCTATACACTGCCAGCTACAGAACAGGTAGCATCCCCAAATCTCCAGGACTATACGCATCTCAGTCTAAATGTAATGCCTTCCAGTGCAATTGTTTCAACACTAACAGAGTTAAAGCTATTTTTCTCATACACATCTACAAAAGTAAAAAAAAAAAAAAAAGAACAAGTGTTAAGAGTCAACATTTTGACTAGAGTTAATAAGTGCTTTCATCTGAACCTTAAAGACTTCAAGATTCTGAGAATTTCACCTAAAACATGGACAAACAATCCTTGGGAAAATGTTTAACTCTTACTAAGACATTTAAAATGAACCCTAAATAATGTGCAACTTTATACTTAATTGAATATTATAATTTTTGTTACTAATTTCATATACTTGTTTTTTCCCTCCTTGGTTCAGGTCAATTGTACATAGTATATATAAAGGTTTATAATACTTGTTTATTGATGATATTGATGATTGTATTGTTAAACATATTATTTGGAAAATAAAAATTTGAAAAAAAGACTTCAGATTCCTGCAGAAAATCCATTCATCCAAACTTAAATTAAAATGTCACATGACCACCGATCATGTCAAATTTCCACGAATGTACACCTAAAAAAGTGTTGATGCACAAGACCTACAAAACATTATAACGAAGTTTCCACTAAATTATCTGCAGAATATTTCTGCTATATAAATTTTTTTTTTTTTACTTTTAACCTCCAGCTTTCCAATACACATTTAAAATTCAAATAGCCATTTAGTTCATGATCTACAGTAGCATTCAACAGTACCTACCCATTTGCATTCTTTGATGTCCAAATGATTTTCTGCATCACCTCTTTCAATTTCCAGTTCAATGTGGTCAATAACAGAGCAAAAAAATTCTTATATTTTTCACATATTAGTATGTCTGTACAAAGCACTTTTTTCCATTCTTATTTTTTTATGGCAGACCAGAAAGTACAGTTGTGTACACTTACCATAAATGTAGATGTTAGAGTGCATTCACTGTTGCAGTCATTACATTTCGGTAATCTGCTGGCAGGTTGCCCTCAGTCAGCCTGATTAACAAAGTCTTGGGTCCTGTCAGCGAATACATGTATGGTAAGTGTACGCAACTGTACTATGCTCATCGTGTTTCACTGTTGCAGTCATTACATTTGGGTAGATTCCCAAAGCTAAGGTTGGGAGGATGGATTTATACAGCATTAGGACCAGCTATAAGACCCTGCAAAACAGCAGTGGCAAAGCCAGATCTGGATTTAGAGAAAACTGGTAAGTGATGATGCTTGGTGAAAGTATGAACTGAACTCCAGGTAGCAGCTTCTAGAATATCCCTGGTAGGAACACCCCTGAGAAAGGCTGCTGAAGTAGATGCAGCCCTGGTGGAATGAGATCTGATCCCCTGGGGAATAGGTTTTCCATGGTGCTTGTAACAGAAATGAATACAATGGCTTATCCATTTAGAAATGTTTGCTTTGAAATAGCCTTCCCCTCTGCCCCTGCAGCAAATGCTACCAGCAGTTGTTCAGATTTTTCAAGTAGGATCTAAGTTGTCTGTGTACATCCAATAAATGCAGAATCAGATCTCCCTTGTTCTGTGGATTGGGAAAGAAAGTTGGCAAGTGAATGGAAGAGCCACACTTGATACCACCTTGGGCATAAATGATGGACTGGTTCTGAGTGACACCCTGTCCGCATGAAAGATGATGAAAGGCTCCACTGCCATAAAGGCCTGTAATTCAGACATCCTTCTAGCTGAAGTGATTGCTAAAAGGAAGGCTGTTTTCCAGTAAATAAATTTTAAGTCTGCAGTTGCAGCTGGCTCGAAAGGAGGTAGAGTGAGTTTCTCCAATACAAAGTTGAGGTCCCAGCAGGGGTTGGAGCTCTTCTGGGTGGTCTCAGGTTTTTGGCCCTCTGAGATGCTGCTTTAGAAGAGGATAAGAGAAAGGGGGTCTGTCTTGTAATGAGCTGAAATAGCTGAGGCATGAATTTTTATTGAAGAAAAAGACAGGCCCTTATGAAGCATCTCAGTTAAATATTGCATAATATGAGGTAAATTGGGCACTGTTTGAGACCAATTCCAGGTACAGAATCTTTTCCATTTGTCAGCGCAAGATTTTCTAGTACTAGGTCTTCTCGCCTCCAAAATGACATCCATCACAGGTTTGCTGAGGGATGCTAAGGGTGAATTTAAGTGAATTAGCCAAGCTGCAAGATTCAATGTTTGGAGCTGAGGGTGCAGAATTTGGTTCTCCTGTTGAGACAGTAAGGAAGGTGTCTGAGGCAGGTGCCACAGAGAAATGTGTGATACTGCGCAGGAGTGGGTACCAGTGCTGGCGAGGCCAGTCTGTAGCAATCAAAATCATTTTTGGTTTGTCCTGTTTGACTTTTAGTAGAACTTTGGAGAGCAAAGGCAGAGGGGGAAGGCAGAGACTGATAGGTTTTTCCATCTGAAGGACAGAGCATCCACTTTCCAGGCTTTTTTGTGATGAGTTCTTGTGCAAAATTTGTCCAACTGGTAGCTCTGGGGTGAGGCAAAAAGATCTATGTCTGGGTTCCCCCATTTGCGTGTCAACATGTTGAAAATCCGTGGTTCCAGTTTCCATTCGTGAGGGTCCATGAGATTTCTGCTTAGTTCGTCTGCCAGAACATTCTGCTTTCCTGGCAGGAATTGAGCTTGTAGTTGTACTTGGTAGCTCAAGGCCGTGTTCCACAATGCCATGGCTAATCTGCAGAGGGGGTAGGAATGTGTACCCCCTTGCTTGTTTATGTACCACATAACCGTGGTGCTGTCCGTATCAGTAATTGTCGTGGATGAAGGTAGTCCTTGAAGGCTGTCAAGTGCACTTCGTACAGCTAGCATTTCTTTTTGATTGATATGAAGGTGCATTTGATTTGAGCTCCATTTGCCCTGAATGCACTTCCCTGCCAGATGAGCCCCCCATGCATAGTCTGATGCGTCTGCAGTTAGGGTTTAGGTGGCACGGGGTGGTGTGAATGGCAGTCCCATATTTTGGTGGCAGGCCTCTGCCCACCATAGGAACTCTAGGCGCAGGCAAGGTATGATAGGAATCATTGTTTCCAGGCTGTGACAATGTTGACTCCATAACCTTTTTAAGTACCACTGAAGTTTCCTCATATGCAGTCTTGTATATGGAATTAGAACAATGCATGAGGCCATGAACCCCAAGGCTTGCAGTATTTGCCTTGCAGATAGCAGGGTTTTTGTGGCCGGCTGATTGACGTAAGTCACCAAATGAATTTGCTTTTCTGGCGTAAGGAAAGCCATCTGGGCAGTTGTATTCAAGTTTGCACCCAGGAATGTTATTTTTTGAGAGGGTACCAGTTGAAAATTCTTTTTGTTTATGGTGTACCCTAGACAGGTTAGAAGTCTTTTTACAAACGCCATATGTTTTAGAAGAATGGCCTGGTTTTCTGCCTGAATTAGACAACCGTCCAGGTATGGATATATTTGAATATTTCTTTGCCTGCAAAATGCAATTACTGGAGCCAGGCACGTTGTGAATACCCTGGGCACAGTAGACAAGCCAAAGTGCAGTGCAGAGAACTGAAAATGCATGCAGCCTGCTTTGAAGCATAGGAACCTTCTGCAAGAATCCCTGATTGGGATATGCAAATAAGCCTCTTAAGTCGAGAGTTGCTAACCAGGCATCCTTGCCTAGCATAGAAAGTAACTGAAGAGTCAGCATCTTGAATTTTGGAATGTCCAGAAAAGTGTTTAGAGTAGACTAGTCCAGAACTGGACGTCATAACTTGTCTTTTCCGGGTACCAGGAAAAGTCTGGAATAGAAATCTTGTCCCATTTCCTCTTCTGGTACTAGCTGAATAGCCCCCATGTTTAGGAGGGAAAGTACTTGTTTCTGAGCCTCTGCCCACTGATTTGGGGGCAGGTCTGGCCACCTGTTTGGAGTTGGCAGCATGTGGAAATAAAATCTGTATCCCTGGGACACTATATTTAAAACCCATTTGTCCTGGGTTATAAGTTGCCATTTTCTTGAATGAAGAGCCAGTTTTCCCCCCAAAGGGTCGGCTAAGAAGTAAGTGCTTGGTAATTTCAAAGGAAAGTCATTGAGACTGTTTACCATAGGGTGGTGCCTTGCTGTTTCCAGATTTGGAAGTGGGAGCACCCCATTGCTTAGTTCTGAAAGTCCCTTGGGATTGAAACCTGGTGGTTTTGGAAGGTCTGGGATTGGCCATAGCGGCTCTGGAAGGAGCTGGAAAGGACCAGTTCTTAGTAGGCCAATGCCTACTAAATCTAGGTTGCACTTGTAAGAAATCTTTCACAGTTTGCATAGATCTAGCTTTATCTTCCATCTTTTTTAGAACTTCTTCAGCCTTATTGTCAAATAAGCGGTCCTGCTGTAAAGGAGCATCCAAACATTTTGCTTTAACATGATCAGGCAGAAATTGCTCCTTAAGCCATGCATGCCTTCTAAGCACAGACCTAGTAACAGCAGCCCTACAAGAGGCCTCTAAGGAATCAAAACCACATTGCAAAGTATGTTTGCCAACTTGTTCAGCTGAATGCAATAAATCCTGCAAATCTTTATTCTCCACACAGTCAGAAATCAACATAATTTTCTGTTTAAGCAGTCCCATGATATGCTGTTGATATTTTAGTGTATGGAATTGACTGTTTAAAGCCCTGATTGCTAAGGTTGCAGAAGTATAAACCTTTTTACCCCATCTATCCAGCGCCCTGGAGTCTCTTATTTGTGGGACTCGGGAACCCTGTAATACCTGTCTGGCTGGCTAGGGGCTGGAGGCAAGAAATCAGGGGCCATACTGGATTCCGAAAACATATCATCAATAATATCTAGAACAGGAGGTTTAGCCAAAGGCCTATGCTGAGGAATCCCAGAAAAGGGGATTCCTGAGGGAATATGTCCTGCGGTCCTTGCACCCGGTGTCCGTTAGATGCGACTTGTGGAACCAGTGTACCAGAGGAGGGTGGAGGTAAAGACAGTCCGATATCGCCAGTAGTAGCGAAAGCCTTCTCAATCAGTTGGAAGCTTGTCTACCTGAAGAGGAGTGTATGTCTAGGGCAGGGGACACCCCTCCCCTAAGTGGCTCAGCCTGCCACCGAGTCCCTGGACGGCTGTGGAGCAGCAAGCTATGCGTGTTACAGCTGACATCCTGGGTCGTAGCAAAACTTTCCTGCCATGAAGGCAACTGCGGTTCCTTAGTGAGATCCATAAAGGGAACTGCAGAAGGGGGAAGACTGTACTGTATCCATGAACTTCAAAGGCAATGAAGGAGGAGAATAAGAAAGTCTCTTTGGAGATGAGTGATCACCTCCCAGGGAAGGATATTTCCTGGGGGGGGGGGGTGTGGAATACCTCTGGCCAAGAATGCCTGGTCCACAAGACGCAATACATCATGTTCAGAAAGACTTCTAGTGGACCTCACAGAGACTGAGGGAGAAACAGGCCTGTCCACAAAAGAGGCAGTCTCGGTGCCCATCTCATCTGACCGCACCGAGGACAACGGTGCAGAGAAAAACTGAACTACTGTAGTTTGCACCGAAGAAGTCATCGGTGCTTGATGTCATTTTCTGCACCGACACAGAGATTGGTGCCGAAGTGGTTGTTGGTTCCGAAGCTGGAACCGACAAAACTGGAGTCAACAATAAAAGACTCTGTTCCGAGGTAGATCTCGGAACCAACGTGGTCAAGGTCTGCACCGACTGAACGGTCGGTGCCGATACAGTGGTAATAGTCTGAACAGAGGAGCCCCTCGGTGCCGATATGTAGAAGGCTGCAGTGGAGGACGGAGCCGAAGGCCTCGGTGACAAAGGTCTGGGCACCGAAAGCACTGGGGCTGACCGAGAGCTCCGGAGCCGAAATTTTCGCCTTTTAAGGTTTTGGTTGGTGAGAGTCCCCAGCCAGGGACAAAGGCAAAGATTTAGCCTTAGTAGAAACATCCATTTTCTTATGGGCTTTAGGAGGGGTTGAGACCTCTGACCCAGAAATAGCCTCTGAAACGGGAGATTTTAGAAGCCCCTTCAGTATCAGCTTGTTTTTCCTTTCTAAGAAAGTTCCATTACAAAAGTTCTCACAAATAGTTTAAGGAGGTTCAACAGATAAATGGGAAGCTCCCAAACAATAAACACGAAGAGTGTGCATCAGAAGGAGGCATTTTGTGTCCACAATCAGAACACCACTTAAACCCCAGACTACTCTTTTTATCTGCCATATTAACGAATAGAAAAGTACGAATAATGGTACAAGAGAGTACCCCGAAGGTATGAAAGAGAAAATGAAAGGGATTACCAATGATGGTAAGGAGAAACTACCTCGTGGTAAAAAGGTTAAGTAAAGGACAGAAAAAAAACCTGATGAAATTATGAATGCTAGATGTGATAGGGCAAGAGACAATAAAATATCAACTTTTCTGACAGAAAAGTAATTTGTAAAGCAATTAAACAATTGACTGTACTTAGCTCAAGAGAAGTAGTTTGACACAACTGGATGGAAACGCAGCAAACGAAATCTGAGGTAACAGGGAGAGGGGATTTGTGGTAAGAGTTTAGGTCGAGAGTTTTGAAGCTGACGCGAGCTTGGAAAATGGCCGGCTCGGTTCTGAGCTCGGGAAACCCAAAACCCATACATAAGAAATGAATGAGGATTAACAATATCAGATTGCATTTTTTGAACACATATGAAACTAATGTCAGGCATTATACAAGTGGTTCTTTTGGGAATTCTAATTCAGCCAAGAAGGAATTCAGGTTGAAATGTTAGTTTCTTTTTTTCACTGCTACAGAAATAAATTTGTTTTATTCTTTTTAAAATGGCATGTTGGAGTTAGAAAACATCATTCACTGCCCCTAGTCAGTTTGCTGCTGTTTGCACACACATTCAAGTGCCCAAATAATACTCTCAAAATCACATCCGTTCTTGTACTGAGTGCACAATTTAGTACCAACTTGGGCTGGATTTTCACCCCTGTAACTCAAGTGCTAGGCAAAGGGTTAGTCGCCCTTTCAGGATGGTGTTGCTTTTCTTCTCATTATCACTCTCGGCTGCAGTCTTGTTCTCTTAACCTCTTGTGCTTTTTTATTCTCTGGCAGCTGCACTGAGGAATCTCATTTCTAGCTTCAGTTTTTTTTTTTCAGTTCAAGCTACGTCTGAGGTCATCTGCTGATGAGCTCAGTTACTCTGTTGCATGCTTGGCACTCTATAACTACTGGTGTACCACCAAATCTTAGCAATACCTAAAAAGCCCTCCAGGCAACCATCATGTCATGCCAGCGTGCACTGCAGAATTCCTGTTGACTTGCAGTCTTCATTTGACTGCAATACTGACACTTATTCATACACTGCAGAACTCACTTTTGCCTGCTTCCAATCCAACTTAACTTAAAAAAAAAATAACTAAATAAACAGCTACTGTGCAGAGTACACTGAGAATACCACATGGCAACAAGGGCTCCCAAACTTTTTTGGTGACAAAACTGTTTAGCACACTATATTCTGGTTTTCCTCTAATCTTTTTCTTACAAGTTTCGTATCTGAGGTTAAAAACATTCTAAGGACAAACTTTACCATAGTCGATGCAATCAAAATCTGAGATGTTGCTAATACCACAGACAGCTTTGCCTGGGAGCAGAGGAATTAAAAGTTCTCATTGTACACACTTTTAGATGCCTATATAAACCTATCAAAGCCTTGCCCCCTTTACAATGAGGAAATAATTTAATACTGAACTTGTTCTTTCACCCTTAGTAGCTTCCAGACATCTTTGATACTCCCCTTTCACCTTAAGCCGTTACAAAACATCTCATCACCAACTCAAGTACGACTCTAATTCCGGTTGTATTTTAAGATCATTTGTGAGAGAGATGATGTGATCCTTTAGCTGTACTTCCCACACCTCCAGTCCCCTACCAGACTGTCGTGTCCAGTGAACTGAACTTTGATTACACACAAAGAGGCCTTTAAGTCATTTTTACTCCAACCAGTACTTCGGAGCCTATTTTGGATCTGCACTCTCCTACCCTCTGTTCCACAGACATTAAGGAAAATTCGAGCTTATCTTGCCAGTGTCTTAACTGCTCTGGCTAAAAAAATAAAATAACTGCTGTATATTTTACCTTGAGGCTGCAAATGTATGATGAATACTTAAAGGGTAGTCCACTTTAAGATATTTCACATCTACTTTGCTGTAAACCAAAATAAATGAGAAACAGGGGTTTGGGTTTTAAATTTTGTCCCACTGCTCCCAAACAATGTACTGAATGGATGGCATTTCAATCCCACTGCTGCCACAATATGTGAGGTGTAGAGGTTACACAGCTAAAATCCACACAACTGGCACCTATTACACAAGCAAGCACCAAATGGCCTCAACAATTTGTGGCAAATATGCATAACTGGCTTGGGTTAGAACAAAGTCTTATCACACTCAAATCAGCTATACACTGCCAGCTACAGAACAGGTAGCATCCCCAAATCTCCAGGACTATACGCATCTCAGTCTAAATGTAATGCCTTCCAGTGCAATTGTTTCAACACTAACAGAGTTAAAGCTATTTTTCTCATACACATCTACAAAAGTAAAAAAAAAAAAAAAGAACAAGTGTTAAGAGTCAACATTTTTGACTAGAGTTAATAAGTGCTTTCATCTGAACCTTAAAGACTTCAAGATTCTGAGAATTTCACCTAAAACATGGACAAACAATCCTTGGGAAAATGTTTAACTCTTACTAAGACATTTAAAATGAACCCTAAATAATGTGCAACTTTATACTTAATTGAATATTATAATTTTTTGTTACTAATTTCATATACTTGTTTTTTCCCTCCTTGGTTCAGGTCAATTGTACATAGTATATATAAAGGTTTATAATACTTGTTTATTGATGATATTGATGATTGTATTGTTAAACATATTATTTGGAAAATAAAAAATTTGAAAAAAAAAAGACTTCAGATTCCTGCAGAAAATCCATTCATCCAAACTTAAATTAAAATGTCACATGACCACCGATCATGTCAAATTTCCACGAATGTACACCTAAAAAAGTGTTGATGCACAAGACCTACAAAACATTATAACGAAGTTTCCACTAAATTATCTGCAGAATATTTCTGCTATATAAATTTTTTTTTTTTTTTTTTTTTACTTTTAACCTCCAGCTTTCCAATACACATTTAAAATTCAAATGGCCATTTAGTTCATGATCTACAGTAGCATTCAACAGTACCTACCCATTTGCATTCTTTGATGTCCAAATGATTTTCTGCATCACCTCTTTCAATTTCCAGTTCAATGTGGTCAATAACAGAGCAAAAAAATTCTTATATTTTTCACATATTAGTATGTCTGTACAAAGCACTTTTTTCCATTCTTATTTTTTTATGGCAGACCAGAAAGTACAGTTGTGTACACTTACCATAAATGTAGATGTTCGAGTGCATTCACTGTTGCAGTCATTACATTTCGGTAATCTGCTGGCAGGTTGCCCTCAGTCAGCCTGATTAACAAAGTCTTGGGTCCTGTCAGCGAATACATGTATGGTAAGTGTACGCAACTGTACTATGCTCATCGTGTTTCACTGTTGCAGTCATTACATTTGGGTAGATTCCCAAAGCTAAGGTTGGGAGGATGGATTTATACAGCATTAGGACCAGCTATAAGACCCTGCAAAACAGCAGTGGCAAAGCCAGATCTGGATTTAGAGAAAACTGGTAAGTGATGATGCTTGGTGAAAGTATGAACTGAACTCCAGGTAGCAGCTTCTAGAATATCCCTGGTAGGAACACCCCTGAGAAAGGCTGCTGAAGTAGATGCAGCCCTGGTGGAATGAGATCTGATCCCCTGGGGAATAGGTTTTCCATGGTGCTTGTAACAGAAATGAATACAATGGCTTATCCATTTAGAAATGTTTGCTTTGAAATAGCCTTCCCCTCTGCCCCTGCAGCAAATGCTACCAGCAGTTGTTCAGATTTTTTCAAGTAGGATCTAAGTTGTCTGTGTACATCCAATAAATGCAGAATCAGATCTCCCTTGTTCTGTGGATTGGGAAAGAAAGTTGGCAAGTGAATGGAAGAGCCACACTTGATACCACCTTGGGCATAAATGATGGACTGGTTCTGAGTGACACCCTGTCCGCATGAAAGATGATGAAAGGCTCCACTGCCATAAAGGCCTGTAATTCAGACATCCTTCTAGCTGAAGTGATTGCTAAAAGGAAGGCTGTTTTCCAGTAAATAAATTTTAAGTCTGCAGTTGCAGCTGGCTCGAAAGGAGGTAGAGTGAGTTTCTCCAATACAAAGTTGAGGTCCCAGCAGGGGTTGGAGCTCTTCTGGGTGGTCTCAGGTTTTTGGCCCCTCTGAGATGCTGCTTTAGAAGAGGATAAGAGAAAGGGGGGGGGTCTGTCTTGTAATGAGCTGAAATAGCTGAGGCATGAATTTTTATTGAAGAAAAAGACAGGCCCTTATGAAGCATCTCAGTTAAATATTGCATAATATGAGGTAAATTGGGCACTGTTTGAGACCAATTCCAGGTACAGAATCTTTTCCATTTGTCAGCGCAAGATTTTCTAGTACTAGGTCTTCTCGCCTCCAAAATGACATCCATCACAGGTTTGCTGAGGGATGCTAAGGGTGAATTTAAGTGAATTAGCCAAGCTGCAAGATTCAATGTTTGGAGCTGAGGGTGCAGAATTTGGTTCTCCTGTTGAGACAGTAAGGAAGGTGTCTGAGGCAGGTGCCACAGAGAAATGTGTGATACTGCGCAGGCGTGGGTACCAGTGCTGGCGAGGCCAGTCTGTAGCAATCAAAATCATTTTTGGTTTTTCCTGTTTGACTTTTAGTAGAACTTTGGAGAGCAAAGGCAGAGGGGGAAGGCATAGACTGATAGGTTTTTCCAGCTGAAGGACAGAGCATCCACTTTCCAGGCTTTTTTGTGATGAGTTCTTGTGCAAAATTTGTCCAACTGGTAGTTCTGGGGTGAGGCAAAAAGATCTATGTCTGGGCTCCCCCATTTGCGTGTCAACATGTTGAAAATCCGTGGTTCCAGTTTCCATTCGTGAGGGTCCATGAGATTTCTGCTTAGTTCGTCTGCCAGAACATTCTGCTTTCCTGGCAGGAATTGAGCTTGTAGTTGTACTTGGTAGCTCAAGGCCGTGTTCCACAATGCCATGGCTAGTCTGCAGAGGGGGTAGGAATGTGTACCCCCCTGCTTGTTTATGTACCACATAACCGTGGTGCTGTCCGTATCAGTAATTGTCGTGGATGAAGGTAGTCCTTGAAGGCTGTCAAGTGCACTTCGTACAGCTAGCATTTCTTTTTGATTGATATGAAGGTGCATTTGATTTGAGCTCCATTTGCCCTGAATGCACTTCCCTGCCAGATGAGCCCCCCATGCATAGTCTGATGCGTCTGCAGTTAGGGTTTAGGTGGCACGGGGTGGTGTGAATGGCAGTCCCATATTTTGGTGGCAGGCCTCTGCCCACCATAGGAACTCTAGGCGCAGGCAAGGTATGATAGGAATCATTGTTTCCAGGCTGTGACAATGTTGACTCCATAACCTTTTTAAGTACCACTGAAGTTTCCTCATATGCAGTCTTGCATATGGAATTAGAACAATGCATGAGGCCATGAACCCCAAGGCTTGCAGTATTTGCCTTGCAGATAGCAGGGTTTTTGTGGCCGGCTGATTGACGTAAGTCACCAAATGAATTTGCTTTTCTGGAAAGCCATCTGGGCAGTTGTATTCAAGGCCCAAATTTGTTAGGTACCCTTTATTTATTTTTAAAGACTGGCTTGCACTGAGTGCGCTCAGCCTTTTGTCTGTGTTCTCCTACCTAATGGACAGTGCATTTTTTTCTCTCTAGGGGAGAAAACAAAATCAGAGAAAATACTTGATCAATATTCCTGTGTGTATAACAAATGACGGCACATGCTTTTTGGAGATAAAACTGACAAATCAACTGCCTCCCAACACAGACAGTATAGGTATCAAAATACTAGTGCACAGATACCCGATGGAGCTGGTATCAACTCACGCAACAAGACCACACAACTTCCTGCTTACAATATTTTTCTTAGTTATACAACACTAAATGGATTCAAGACTCAAGTCAGTTAAAGATCTGATTACAACATACTCCTAAATGTTCACTTTATATAGTCTTTTATCACTTTTCTATTGAGGGTGTTAACCAAGTAGTACTATAATTAATAAGTCTCCAGGAATGGATGGGCTGGCTGTTAGCACACTACTGACAAATTCACCCCATACTTTCATATTACTCTCCTATTTATTTTTATTCTGGGTTGGAAAATACCACCACTAGTAACCTTTTCTAACTGTGCTATAGTACATTTATTCAGTTTAAGATGACCCATAAACTCTCTCTCTCTAATTACTGATACAAGGCAATGATGCTGTTTACTACCATCATTTGTTAATGATTAATCAATTATAGTATGAACAAAATTTACATGGTATTACTGCAGATAACCAAACAGACAACATCACAGCCCAAGAAAGATGATAATGCTTTACTTGCATCAAATTATTTGTAATGAAACAGGTTAACTGAACACTTACACTCAAGGCAATCACTGGGTTTAAGATTAAGCATCTTAAACCAGAGTGTTCAGCATTACTTATTTCCTTGAGTAATCCCCCCCCCAAACACACACATCTGCCAACCATCAAGCCATTCCCTGCTGGATACACATTCATTCTTCACTGGTAGACAGCCCCCAGTTCCACTGGAATGACAGCTGTTTGCAGGGTCATCATACAGAGAGATATCAAGGTTCCTTATATCCTTGATGGCATCCTGGCTCTAAAGATTGTCAGGTGGACTACAGGTGCCTTTATAGCTTTAAGCAATTCTCTGCAAGGTAAAGATTTAAATCAGGATGAAAATTTTCCATATAAAAAAATCGCTAGAGATAGTATACTTTATAGACCACTTACAGTACATTTTGGCTCTATCATGATGCTAAAATAAGACGTTATGTACTCACCATAACGTTCCATGTTTGTTGTCCATCTCACCTTCATTCTATGCTGGTTGGGTTCAGAACAGAGAATCGGTTCCAACTTGACCTAATTCAGAAGCTCGAGAGCTTCCACTGGCTCAAGGCTATGCCCTTGTCCCATGATGCTCAGGGAAGATTACCCAGATCTTGTTTGCAAGAGAAAGCATAAATATCAAAATAACAATAAACAACTTGTCTAAATATGACCCAGAAGGGAAACAGACTCCATAATCCAAATACAGATATAATAATCAGCCCGCTCCTCCAGGAGCGAAGGATGGGGGAGGAGGGTAGGACAAAAAAATTAAGGCGAGATGGACAACAAACATGGAACGTTATGGTGAGTACATAATTTCTTAATGTTATGCTGTCCTATCTAGCCCTTCATTCTATGCTGGCTGGGACAGCATCCCTAGCACCTTCTTTCTTGGGTGGCTCAAGGGAATAAACTCCTCAGAACAGTGGACCCAAAGGAAGCCCTGTTCTGGGAGGCCATGTCCACTTTGTAATGAGTGATAAAAGTATGAGGCCTTATCCATGTGGCTTGCTGTACAAATCAAGTCCAAAGGGAGTCTGGCCTGGAAGGGAGAGGAAGTTGCAATAGCTCTTGTGGAATGGCCCTTCACCTTTGCCTGACAAGTGTCTGTTTTGGGAGCTGTATATGAATGAAATACAATCAGTGAGCCATTTTGACAGTGTTACTTTAGAGTATGGCAATCCTTTTTTTTTTTTCTGAGAAGGACAAAAATAACTGGTCCAGTCTTCTGAATTCTTTAGTTCTATGCATGTAGAAGCACAATTATGTACATTCGGCTGGTGTAATCTATATTCTGCCCTGTTGCCATAGTTCGGGAAGAACACTGGTAATTTGATAGATTGGTTTAGATTGGTCTATGAGCACACTTTTGGAAGAAAGGAAGGATTAGTACGCAAGGAGACTCGTCTTTGTGAAAAATTACATAAGGAGGACATACAGATAGAGCTTGGAGTACAGATACTCGCCTAGCGGAGGTAATGGCCACCAAGAAAAGTGTCTTCCATGACTAAAAATTTGTGTCACATGACGCAGGTTCAAAAGGGGACAAAATTGAGGAGGATAGAACAAAGTTTAGAGCCCATGAAGCTGGAGGTTCTCTGACTGGAGGTCTCAGCAAGAAAGTCCCTTTTAGAAATGCCTTACAGAGTTTGTGGGATATGACTTTTAGCCCCATTTCCCCAATGTGAAAGTTAGAAATAGCGGTTAGCTGGACGCTAATTGTAGCTGCTGCTGCACCCTCATTAAAATGTTTAGTGAGAAATTCTAGCACTGCTGTAATAGGGGCCGTAAAGGGATCTATATTGTTTTTGCAGGTCCAGTGTGAACATTTTTTCCATTTGCTAGAGTAAACTTTCCTGATAGATAGCTTACGAGACTAAATCAGTGCATGTCTAACTGCCGGGGAGATGTCATGGAGCCTGACCATCTGTGGAACTGGAGCAGCCACGCTGTCAACTTTAGGGTCTGGATCGATGGATGGAACTTCCCTGACGAATGGGTCAGAAGGTCTGGAACTGGGTTACAGGATCCACAGTTCCTCCTGGAGATGACTCCAGAGAAAGGGGAACCAAATCTGTTGAAGCCAGTATGGTGCAATGAGAATTAAGGTGCTTTTCAACATGTTGGCTTTCTGAAGGACCTTTGGCATCAAGGGAAAGGGAGAGAAGGCATAAAGTAGCCCCGGGGGCCAATCGTGTACGAGCATATCCCTTGGTGACTTCCTCGGAGGGGCAATCAGGGCAAAGTAGCTGTTGGCACTTGGCATTCATGGACGTGACGAAAATGTCACAGAAGGGATGGCCCCATTTGCGGAAAATCTCTTCTGCAACCTGTTTCTGGGACCACTCATGAGGTATCAGAACAGCTTCACTGAGTTTGTCCGCTATCACGTTGGATTTCCCCAGGATGTGCGTTGCTGTCAGAAAACGTTGAGAAGAGACAGCCCCACTGCCATACATGTTGTGCCTCCCGACATAGGGGATTGGATTTGGTTCCTCCTTGTTTATGTACCACACTACTGACGTGTTGTCTGTCTGAATTGCAACAGTTCCTATCAGAAGACAGTCCTGGAATGCTTGCAATGCGTAGAGCACTGCTCTCATCTCTAGGACATTGATACGCAAGTGGTTCTTGTGTTCCTGCCAGATGCCTTGGACAGTCTTTCCCAGATAATGCCCTCCCCACCCAATATATGAGAAGAGTCTGTGGTCAGTGTGGCTGTTGGTTGTGGAAAAACGAATGGGTTACCCAAAGTTAACTTGAAGCCACCACCATAAGTCCTTCCTGTAGGACTCTGATAATTATCTTGTGTGACAGCGGTAGTTCTTGCATGGACCACTGGGAAAAAATAGCCATTGAAGAATTCTCATGTGCAAAAGGGCTAGAGGTATTAAAATAATTGCAGCTGCCATGGTGCCCAGAACCTGCAAGACAGTCTTCACCTGAACTTTTCTTTTGGATAATAAACCCTTGATTTGACAATGTAGAGAGTGAATCCTTTCAGGGGTAAGTTTAGCCAACATTTCCCTTGAGTCTAATTCTGCACCTAAGAATATAACACGCTGTGAAGGCAACAAGGCAGATTTTTTGAAATTTATTGTAATCCGTAGCTCGGCACTTGCTTGAACTAGTAGATGCTTGGAGGTGGCAGTTAGGAGCCAGTCGTCTAGGTATGGAAACACATAGAATCCCAGATACCTCAAGTGAGCCGTGACCACTGCCATGCATTTGGTGAACACTCTAGGGGGGTTGTAGTGAGACCAAATGGCAGGGCTCGAAATTGGTAATAACTGGCTCCCAGTTGAAAGCATAAATGTCTCCGGGATCACCTGCCCATTTTTATGTGGTAGTATGCATCCTGGAGATCTACTGAGCACATCCAATCATCTTTCCCCAGAAAGGGTAATATTGACTGCAGTGTCAGCTGGAATTTTGATCTCTTGACGGACTTGTTTAATCTGCCGATATCCAAAATGGGTCTCCAGTCCAGTCTTTTTTGGAACTAAAAAGAACCTTGAGTAAGTTCCGGATCCAATCTGGGTCTATGGGGACTGTTTGGATGACTTTTTTCTAGAAACTTCTGTACCTCTAATGTTACAAGGTCCCTTTGACTTGGTGGAATATCTGGGATGGTATGTTTTTCCAAAGAGGGAGAGGAAAAGGGTATGTAATAACCTCTGGATATAATCGCTTGTGACCATTTGTCTTGGGTGATTTCTAGCCAGGCATTTGGGTACAAAGACAAGCATTCCCCAACTACCTCCAGAGAGAGACAGGCGGACCTCCATTCAGGAGTGCTGAAAGGGCTTCCCAAGGAAAGAATCTCTGTCACCCTGGTTCTGGGAACGCCCTCTGCCACGAGGTCGGTGTCTTCCGTTGTTACTTCCCCCTCTGCCCCTGGGGGAAGAGTCAACATGTGCATCGGGAAATACTCTTTGGGATTTGCAGAACCACATTTTTCCTCCTCTCTGACCTTTGGGATAAGGTCTAGTGGGGGTAGAAAAATGGATCCCTATGGCAGGGTTTTTCCCCTCCTGTTCACACCTAGTCAAGGTCTCTAACTTTGGGCCTGAACAATGACGAGCCATCAAAAGGGGGCATTGGTGAAGGAAGACTTGAAGGGTTCAGCAAAGTTACACAGACGCATCCAGGAATGTCTCCTTAAGGAAATTCCTGTAGCTGCTGCCCTACTCGATCCATTGGCTGCATATGAAATCAGCCACATGGAGGAGTTAACCACAGAGTTTTGGGTGGAGAGCTGAGAGAAAACTTTATACGAAACCCCAGCAGCTACCGTACCCTGAAGGGCATCTCCTAGCTCCTTCAGGAGATCCCTTTGAAGTCTCATAAAATGGGTCAAGTAATTCAGCGATCAAAGCGTAAATGCCACTGAAAAGGTACACTTTCCATACCTTTCCATTGTCTGAGATTCTTTATTCGGTGGATGAACAGATGAGGAAGTTTCTGACAATTCCTTCTTGGTGGCCACTTCCACCACCATAGCATCTACTGGGACACCTTTGGTTAAAAATTGTCTGTGGGTGCTGTAATGAATTTGTTAGGTCTCCTCAGAACAGGCTCCACTGTATCTGGGGAGCCCCACACCCTTTCAAGCAATAACATTCCATTGTTTGACCAATTAATGGGACACCCAAGAGACTGAAGGGCGAGATCCAAAAACTTCCAGGTATACTGACTCGTCCTCAGAAGGATTGGTGGGCTTCCAGCCACCCCTCGGTTTCAGAATCTCCAGGATGTTTGCAAAGGAGACATCTTCAGAAGGGGACCTTGGGGACCCTTCTAAATCATCCAGGTCAGTGTCTGAGGTGACAGACTCATCCAGGGAGTCTATGTGCTTCCTTTTACACAATTTTTTCCAAGGGACCTCCCTCAGATGGATGCTCTGGGGAAGTTTCGGAAGAGATAGTCTCGCCCACAGAGGCTTCCTGGGGCTCAGGGTCTCTGCGCTTGGGGGGAGGGGGAGCGATGGTGCCGAGACAGTCACTTTTGGGGAAGAGTACTCGAACCCATGAGTGGAGACGGAGGTGACAGCACTCACTCCATCAGCTCAAAAGCCCCCTTAACCCGCTCCGAGGTCGTCCCCGGCTCCAAAGAACTGAAAGACCAGCCCTGAAGCAGAATGATCAGCTCCGAAGCCAATGTAGGAGCGGAGCTCAACCGCGCTGAAGCCCCGAAAGGTAGAACTGGCTCGGAAAGCTGTCCGATCCAACTCTTCTCCCTGGACCCGATGGGACAGCGTTGGCTCCTAGACTCCACAGATTCGAAAGAACCGAGGTAGTCAGTGCAGATGTTGGAACCGATGATCCTGTTGGAGGTCACGGTTCCAATGTTTCCATTACTATCAAGCCCGAGCCCTCTGGCTCCAAAGCCATTTATTGGGTCAGAGGAGGAATTGATGAAGGGGATGGTGCCTTAGTCAGCTCCAGTTCCTTATGGGTTGGTCTCGAATTTTTACCAGCGCTGGTGTAAGAAGTAGTGTCCTCACCACCCACTCCATGTCATCAGTGGAAAGGGTCCTGGAAGAATGGAAGGACAACAAAGGTGAGCTCGCCCTTTCTCGGAGTGGAGATCTCAAATTGGAATAATCAGCTCCAAAACTGGGGACTGACTCCTGACTTGAAACTCTATTGGTTCCGTAACTACAGATGGAGCCGAAGAGGTAGTCTTTTCAGAGCCAAGAGCCCTTGGTTCTGAGATTGGTGGTTTTGCTGCAATTTTTTTAGAGGCTTCCAAAGCCATATCTGAGGCTAGAGTTCTTTTTCCCCTACTTCTCTGATTTCAAGGAAGAAGGGGATACTGAAGATGGTTTGGATTTCTGAGAAAATTCCAAAGCCTTTGAAAAGGGAACCTTCAGTAATCCTCTTACAATCAGTTTGCGCTTATGTTCAAGAAGTACTCTACTGCTGAAAGCAAGGCAAAAAGCCCAAGATTCTTGAAAATGGAGGGCACCGAGGCAATAAATACAACTGGTGTGCCCATCTGTAGGAGACATTTTTTTGACTGAATTTGTCACATTTTTTGGACACAGACCTTTTGGGTTCCTTCTGATCCTTAGACATCTCTGCAGCAACACGAAACAACAGAACCAGTTTGAAAAGATTTTCTGAACTTTGTTACCTCACAAAGTAAAACTGAAAACAAGCAATCTCCTACACTAGGCAAGCCAATCCAACAACAACAAAAAATATGCATCTATATTTTATAAATAACTACAGCTTCAACCAAGAAGCTACCAATGAAAAACTTCTGCAAAGCAGAGGCACAAATACACCACACTAACTAGACTACGGAAAACTTTTTACTTGAACAACGCACAGCCAACACGCAGGAGGAAATACGTGAAAACAAACAGATCTTCCTCGCGACTAAAAAGGGGAAACAAGAAAAGTAACACAATGGGAATGCAGGGAAGCAGCCCTCTAAGTTAAACAGGGTGATAGGAGCCCTCTAACATAAACAAGTTCCTTAAGGGGAGGGAAAGCTCTCTAACTAAAACAAGCTTGTGACGAGGGATAGGGAACTACAACAATGAAAACAGGAAGGCCTGATGAGAAAAAGGTCGGCCAACAGCACAAAGGGATCGGAACACAAGACAAAAACCCTTAAGAGACTAACTAATGCCTAAACAGAGTTTAACTATCAAGAATTATACGTTTACAACAAAATATACAAAAAAGAAGAAAAACTTAGCAAGAGCCAGCCAGAAGTGGCCCAATCGGCTTGAGCAGCAAAAGAGATCTGGGTAATCTTCCCTGAGCATCATGGGATAGGCATAGCCTCAAGCCAGTAGAAGCTCTCCAGCTTTTGAATTAGGCAGAGTCGGAATCGATGCTCGGTTCCGAACCCAACCCGCATAGAATGAAGGCGAGACAGGAGATCATAACATTTCATATTTAAATAATTAACTTAACCTTTATGGGTATGGATATCAAAGCCTTCTAAAAAAACATCATATAGGTGCCCCTTGCAAAAATACTAAATTACTATTTTTTTAATAAATATCTTTATTGAATTATCACTTGTGACGTAGGGAAACACACATTTATATAAAAATAATCAAATCCTATTAACTAGTTCACATTTACAAACATTATCCATCACATATACTGTCATATATCATATATTTAAGCAATATTACGTAACTTATTCAGTTCCTGCCTTTTCTTAAACCTAATTCCTCCTCCAAAACATTTTTCTGTATGTATTGTTCACATAATTTCCATTTTTTCTGTGTACTTACCCTTTCCTAAAGATCCCACTTCCTGTTCTTTTATCTCTGTTACAAATACTCACTACTTCAAGCATAGTTGGCTTAGATTTTGATTTCCATTTTCTAATAACTGCTTTTTTGGATACCACCAAAATTAAACTTAACAAAACCTTACTATGTCAAAGGCAATTCAGATCCTGTATTCCAGCTCAGAACTTAGTTAAGCACATTTGTTCACCAAGTATTTCTCACACAGCATGGAATTTTTAAGGTCTGCCAATTCATTACACTCCCAAAACTTATGTTCCCAGTTACCTCTTTCTTCCCCATCACACCTTCAACATTTGCCATCTACTGGAGGAAGAATTCTTTGGAACCTGCTTGGGGTATAAAAGTATCTATGCAAACACTTCCAGGCAAAAATCCTAAATCTTCTAGAATTTGTTGCATATTTGGAAACCATGCATATGCCTTTTCATTGTTTCTTTGTGAACTGTGCATCTAACTTCTCTTCCCAGTCTTTTCTGATCTCTTCCGTTTGCTTTCTATGGTTGTTGTGCAATATTTTATATGCCTTACTAATCACCAACAGCAGCTTCTGTTCTACATTCAGCTAAAAGCTCAACCAGTGCAAGTCTTTCATTTAGGATTCTCCTACCCCTTTCTCTTTGTCTATATTCTGATATCAATCTGATATCAATCTGTTATCAATCCCTGATAGGGAAAGCAAATTACTAGACTGCAATCCAGATGTCTTCTTGACCTCTTTCCATTCCTTTACCTTTCCTATCCTGTACGACTGTTATTCCCCTTAAGGATCTGCTTCCACAATTCCATTTTTTTCCTTATTTCTGGAATTTACCCCCCCCCCCACTTCATCTTCATTCATTTCCACTTTGAAATGCAGCATTCCGCTTGTGTAATGTATAAAATCCTGAACTGTGTAGCACTAAAATAGCTACTCAAATCAAAGTACAGGATCAACTTAGCCCACTTAACTTGCCCTCTTCCACTACCAAATAAAATCCTTCAATAATATTAATTTCTGTCCACAACTACTACTCTGGTCGATAAAAATATACCTGACCTGTGCATAAAACTTAAGGGTCTAAAAATATTTTTACTGCTTCCATCTTACTGTCCATATCAATAGGAAAGAGCTTCCAGTTTCAGTTTTTGTATTATCTTTTTAGTCTATTTCCACATATCCTTGGTTACCACAAGTCAATCCTTTTTAAGCCATATTAAATACCTCATTTTATCACATGGCCATAAATAGGGGTATTGCTGAAAAAAAATACAAGTGTGGGTAACATGGCTTATAGCTTTTATGTTATCTTCATTAATTTTACATACTGAAAAAAAAAACAGAACTGTAGCAGAATACTGAACACTAAGATGTCCTCTTCTAATCAGTTACAAAATACCATCTGCGAATAAAGCCATCTTTTCTCGAACACCTTACCAATTATATCCTTGAATTGCTGAGTGCCTTACTTTCTTTGCCAATTTTTCTAAATATAATGGAAATAAAGGTGAAAGAGGACACCCTTGCCTTGTTCCTCTGTTCAGACAACTTATCAGAAAGGACCCCCTCACACAGATTTTTTTTCCTCTGATCCCTCATATATCCTTCTAATTTGCCTTATCAAGAAATCCAAATGTTTCCATTGCCCTACTCAAAATCCCAGCTTACTCTGTTGAATGATTTGTCTGCATCAAGATCCACCACCAACAGTATTTTCGTATATTCTGCTTCCCTCTGGATCATCCTACCATCCACAGCCATCCTTCCATTCCATTCATCCATAGCCCCCTTTTTCCACATTCTTTTGCACATAGGGTCAGGGTGCAACTTCAACAGTAACAATCAGCTAGAGCCAAGGTTTATACCATTGGGTGGCTATCCTCTGGATCATCATTGTTCTATTAATGTTTTCAAATGTTTGCCTCCCATCCACAAAACCACACTGGTCCATATCTATCGATATTGGCATCACGTTTGCCACTCTATTAGCCATTATAGACCAACTTTATAATCCTGTTTTAAAATTTAAATGGGCCTATATGAAGCTGGATCAGATGGGTCTTTACATATTACAGCCACCACAGCTTTTTTCCAAGACGTTGGTGCCTCCCCTCCTTTTAAAATACTAACAACCTTCCAGATCCTTATCACTTTCCTCCCTCCTAACATCCAAACTTCAACCAGAATACTATATATTCCTGGAATCTTTCCTGTAGGTTGGTTATATACATCACCATTTTTATCTCATCTCCTCCTGTCTTAGTTGTTGAGCCTTGTTTCCCTTTAACCTTAGCATATTTAAGCCTTTCATAAATATTTCTATTTGTGCTTTTTATTGACTTCTCCAGTTCTCTGCTTTATACAATTTTCATAAAATTTCTGAAATTATCTCCAGCACTTCTATAGGACCTCTAGTTATTTTTTTATAGGCTCCCTAAGTTTGGCAACAACCCTTTCTTTTGCTTTGGTCTTTGTGATGAATGTTTTGTGTGATCTGGAGTTCTCATCAGAACATAGTGGCTTAACATCATTCTAAACTTATGCATATTACCCAGGTACTCCTTTTTTTTTTCTTTAGCACTCTGCAACTGCATCTCCTTTTGTCTTATGAGATTCCCCTTATTTTGCATGTAATGCTTTAACCTTTGTCGGCCACTCTAAATATTTTTATTACTTTTACCATGTTTTTAACCTCCACTTTAATGTTTATCCCACTCACTATAACTTCTGGAGTACTTTCCATCTTCCCTAATAACACTCAGATAATTTCCACTACCCACTCATTAAATTCTTCTCTAACACACAGGTAGGGAATTGCCAATGTCTCATCTTTACTTCCTTACCCTGCACTTTTACTTTAGCAATTATTGGCACATGATCTGAAATAGTTATTGGATGTGTATCAACATTCTAAACTGAATGGACATGTTCTTGTGAAATATAGTTTCTGTCAATTTTAACACATTTATTATACGTGGGGAATAGTACGTAAATTTACAGAATCCCCATGAATGAATTCATGTCTTTCATGCCAAATCATCATTCTCTTTCGGCTTTTCCCGTTAGGGGTCGCCACAGCGGATCATCTCTTTCCATTTCTTCCTATCCTCTGCATCTTGCTCTGTCACACCAACCGCCTGCATGTCCTCTCTCACCACGTCCATAAACCTTATCTTAGGCCTTCCTCTATTCCTCTTACCTGGCAGCTCCATCCTTAGCATCTTTTTCCCAATATACCCATCATCCCTCCTCAGCACATGTCCAAACCAACAATCTGGTCTCACTTGCTTTGTCTCCAAACTGTCCAACATGAGCTGACCCTCTAATATACCGATTCCTAATCCTATCCATCCTAGTCACACCGATTGCAAATCTTAACATCTTTAACTCTGCCACATCCAGCTCTGACTCCTGCCTTTTTGTCAATGCCACTGTCTCCAACCCATATAACATAGTTGGTCTCACTACACTCTTGTAGACCTTCCCTTTCACTCTTACGGATACCCGTCTGTCACAAATCACTCCTGACACTCTTCTCCACCCATTCCACCCTGCCTGTACTCTCTTCTTCACCTCTCTTCCACATTCACCATTACTCTGAACTGTTGATCCCATGTCTTTCATGCCAAATATTTTCATAAATTGCTTCAGAAATCTGCCCTGCTTTGTTATATATCTCTTAGACCTCCTCAGATACATCCTCATTGTTGCAAATCAAATTTCAGTCCCTA
Source organism: Protopterus annectens (assembly GCF_019279795.1). Classification (NCBI taxonomy): domain Eukaryota; kingdom Metazoa; phylum Chordata; order Ceratodontiformes; family Protopteridae; genus Protopterus; species Protopterus annectens. The sequence continues at coordinate 1,823,063,293 of NC_056725.1, forward strand.
CCTATAGGTAATATTTCCTGATGAAGGTAGATTACTTCTTCCAAAACTTTGTAAGCTCCAATATAGGAGTTTTATATGGGAATATAAATATTTATCAGCATAATAATCATTCCTTGATCGTAGTCCCTTACAATGTTAAATCTGCCATTACCTTTTTTTCTTGTTCTACCGCTGCTGGAGATGCTCTAGTAATTAATATAAGTACTACTCTTTTATTGTCCTAGATATTCTGCAGAATATTCATACCAAAATCTTTTCAAATTCACATGCTCAGTTCTTTCCAAATGTGTCTACTGTAGCATTGCTATTTGCACTTCTTAATATAATTAAGTACAATTTTACTTTTTGTGTATACCTCCGAGACCATTCACATTTCAGATAAAATGGAAAGTGTCGCCATTATGGTAAGTCATTATTCCCACCTATTATATATGGCAGCTTTTTTTAAATGTCCGTTTCCAGCTTTTTGTGATACATGCACCCATTGATGTTTGACAGGTTAATCCTTTATACAATTTTTTCTTAACATTTGAACTCATGTCACATTTTACAAAACTTTTTGTTTTAATAAAACCCTCAAAACTGGTTAACTTAATACAAACACACACAACTATGTACAGCTTCAAACAATGATGTTTAATGCTCCTAATAGGAACATTTGTTCCAGACAGCTGCTAACTCAGGCCCCAATTAATATGAAATCGGATTAGCTATGCTAATATGCATGTTATTCACATGTGCTTCTACTTACACTAATAGGTCTGTTCTTTTTTTCATCTTTATTCCCCTTGATATGAAAACCACTTGCATATTTTCATAAATCATTAAAGTTTAGCCTTGAAGAAACCAGTACTCTCTTTTATTGCCCTATTATCAAGCTTGCCTCGATGGAAAAGTAAGCAGAATATGAAAAATGAACCATTTCTTGCTAAAGGAAAACTTTTCATTATATTTGGTGTTCTCATATTTACTCGTTTTCACTTAAAATTTATTAGATTAAGCCAAGGGACTTAATCCAGACATTCACCTATGCAAAAGAGGTACCGTATCAGCTCTACATACATTATGATTCATGCACTTTTATACCCCACCCCCCACCTCATAACCTATTAACTTATTTGTCTAGCTTTTCTTCTCTTCTGTACACTGTAATGCATGCATTTCTAAATACCAAAAAAGAAAGCAAAAAGGCATATGCTTACTTTTATCACATACAAGAACTAAAAATGCTTTTCACAATATAAATTGCATATTACACAGTAACATTTCATAGAAACACTGTCAAGAAAATACATTGTTTTAATTTCAGTTCCCTTTTTCCTTCTTCCTCCCCTTGGAGTCCTAAACATCAATGACAAAGTGAGGCAAATTTCAATTCCTCAAGTTTAAGTCAACAAAAGTCCAGTCTTTCCACTAAGTCTTATAAAGCTGTATTTCACAAATGCAGCTGAGGCTTTGCAGTCCTCAAATGTACTCATTATTTCCGTGTTGCTGTTCTTCCTATTAATCTCCATCTCCAGATGCCAGTTCAATTCCATGGTACTCCTGATTCTTTTGTACAACTCCTGTGCTTTTTCCTGTCTCTCAAGCATTTTCCTTTTGAACAGTGGAAACAATTTCACTGACAAAGTCTCTCTTTGCTTTATTATAATAAGAATGAGAGTCAGAGTCCCTTTCTGCTTTATGGCTCATTTTTCTTGGACAAATGTCCTTAGTCTGTTATGCATCAAAAATTATTTTAATCCTCCAGGAAAAAATATTTTGAAGAGAACTGGATACAGAAACTTGAACCTCACACATGCCTCTCAAGATTCCATGATTACTGAAATAAATATATTCTCTAATGCTGTCATACAGTGAATACTCATTTTACACAAACTGTCTCCAACTTTTAATACTTTGCCCTTTTGCCACAGCTTTGTCAGGATCAACTCTTTCTGCTCACAGGTTTGTATCTTTACTAATAAAGGTATTGGCTACATTCTTGTGGCAATATTTAGTGCATGCACACAGTGTGCCCTTTCAATTAATGGTTCCTGTTGAACACCAGTCCAGGTATTTATTTGTGCCTTCATAAAATTAATACAGTCTGTTCCTTCTAGGTTTCTCTGTAGAGCAGAAAATCTTAGATTTTCCCTATGTGCTCTGTCCTTCAATTCTATTTTTTTAAACATCTCTTTGTGAGCAGCCCTGTACTCAGCCAGACTTAATTTCGATCTTTGATTTTTGCAGTTTTATCAGCTCATCTGAACAACTACTGCGGTGGTGGTGCTGCGGTAGCATTGTCGCCTCACAGTAAGACGTTATCCTGTTCGATTCTCAGCTAAAGTGTCTTCTGTGTGGAGACATGCGTAAATGGGTGTACCTTGGTTGAAGGTTGCACGTCAGGGCTGGCAACTCGGTGTGTAAAAATCTGCTGCCAATCATTAGCGGACCAGAGTTCCGCTGTGGTGACCCCACTAACCGGGAAAAGCCGAAAGATACAACATCATCAGCTCATCTGAACAACTGTTTAAAGCTTTTTTCCCCTCATTTTTGCAAGCCTTTTGTTATTTGAGTTGATATACTCCTTTAGTGTTTCAATTATTATAATAAGCTTGGAGCACATTTGACACCCCCCCCCCAGCTTACTGGAAGTCATGTATTGCATCAAAGCTAAAGCTTGAACTGCTTTTTGCAGAACAGCTGCAGGATTCTTCCCAGTCAGTGTTTTCTCTTCACATTTTTAAACTGATTTTATTTCAAGTTCTTTTAGTTTCTTCTTTGCAGGTATCCAGGCACTGCACTTACTAGCCAGTAAGTGAATTTTACACAAGCTGACAATATCATTGGCGGTTTCTTAGTTTATGATTTCTCACTGGAACAGCTGTTGATCAGTGTGCAGCCAATCTTGAAAGACAGCAGCACTAAAAACATCCTTGGATAAAAAATTTTCTTCCCAACTGAGGAGGAGGAAATGGTTCTATCACACCCTAAAACAGCATGTAACGAAGGACATGTGGAAGACTGTCTGGTCTGGTGGATGAGGGATTACCCCTTGTAGAGGAGGAATTACCTTCTAATGGCATCTGCGGCATGGATGAAAGATCTTCAGAACCCACTTGTCTGAAACTATCTGCTACCAAAGAGAAAGTGGAGATTCATACTTTCTGGAAAAGAAATGAAGCTGCCAGGGTTGGGGTGGGGTACAAAGTCCCTTGAACACTCTGACTCGTTGCACTATCCTTGGTTTTGGGAAGCTCAAGAATTATTTTTGGAACCCCTTTGTCATTTTTCTTAAACATCTGTTTACCTGCATTTTGTTGAGACTGTTTATTTTGATTTTTCCCAAAACTGGATAAAGGGTTCCAGAATTCCTCAGAAAACTTGGAAAAAAGAGGACTAAAATCTTAGAGATTCCATGTACCAACATACCCCTTTCATCATACATTATCACCTCTGCAGCAGAGGACCAAAAACAATCTCCATCCAATGGAGAATTTAACGTTTCATTATCTGGGAGGTTCTGGAGAATGCAGCCAGGAAACTTCCTTAAAGCACTGCCAGTGACCATAGCCCTGGAAATATCAAGTGAGTCATATACAAACTGCAAACAAGAAGTAGTGCTTGTATAATTAAAGTAATTAAATTTAAAGCAGATTTTTTTCTCACATGAAGAAAGTGCAGAAAAAATATTCTTCACAGCTTTGTAGTTAGTCAGAACAAACTAACATATGAGCCTGATAATTCAAAATTCTGAAAAATCAAAGTTGCAGAAGCATACACTTTGCCCTCATGTGTGTCAATCTTCCTATCCTTATCAGAAAAAGTAGGATTGGAATTAACTAAATGTTTAGCAGGAGCAGGATTAAGGTATGGGAAGAGTGTATAAAAACTTAAAAGACTGATTTAACATCTGTCTTTTTAGGGGTAGCGGTACGACTATCAAGAAAATTGCAATAGTGACATCATCCAAAGCTGACAACTGAAAAATGGGTGAAGCTTCTGGAAATTCCTTTGGTCACAGCTCACAGTATTTTGAGGAAGTGAGAAACCTCAATATTCTGTCAATGAAAACACTGACAGTCTAGAAATGATCTCTGAGAAATAGAAGCCTCCCCCCACATGGACATTCAAAAACTGAGCTCTCCTCAAGAGTCTTAATCAGAAATAGGAGGAAAAAAACTTGCATCTGTCCCTTCATCTTCCTATCCAGATTCAGTAATTTGAATCTCTTTAGGTAGAGGTACCCCTCTCTGTTTTACCAAGGATGACTAGCCTAAATTAAACCAAGAGTTAGGCCAGCAAACTACTCCTGTCCAAAAGAATATGAGTAGAGGTAAATATATGTTTAGTGTTCTGATTTTTGACAGGAAAATAGGGAAAATGGTGTTATTAATGGCAGCAACAGCTTTCCCGGTGATAGACAACATTCTAACAAAACAGGGAAGCCTTCCCTGTTCCCTCTATTAGGACCAACAAGAATAGCTCTCCTTTGCCCAGCAGTCACAGAGGACATGGCTAACCCCCAAGTCCATAGTGGCTTGTAGGTGCTACATCAGAGGGATCGGGGTAAATGATGAATGGTCTGAGGTACAAGTAATGGTCACAGCAGTCTCATCCACTTGCAGCTTAGCCAAATTGCTAGCCTTTTGTAGAAGCAAAGGCTGTTTCCTTAACTTTTTCTGTGTGTGGCTGGAAGGAGGACTGACCTTGGTTCCGAAAGTTTGTTCCACAGTCAAGATGAAAATGGTGCCTCTTTGCCAGGAAAACTTGCAGCAAAAGCCAGTTAAACTCAAGTCATTTTTTTTCACACACAACACACTAAAACATACTTTAAAACACTGCCAGCCACTAAAAGCAAAATAATTTCTCCACAGAAAAAATGGTTTTCAATTACTTTAAACAACTTTTAAACTGACTTGAAAAAAGAGCACTCTTGTTTAAAAGTACAACAGTCTCATGACTGTGCATTAAAACACAAACTCCTAGTTTTAAAATAACTTTCCTGAAACAGCACAAGACAGCAGTCAATCCTTGAACACTCAAAAGGAGCATACTCTTCAGCAGCATGAAAGCTATGAAGGCCTTGGTGCCTAAACCTGTCAGCTTGCATGTGGAAAGTGCCCTAAAACTTTGGAAGCTGGCCCGCTGTTGTATCCCATGCAAGATATAAGCCACATGTCTAAGGCTACTGCAGCAATGATCAATGTCATCAATATATATTGGTTAAACAAAAAACACTAAGTCTATGATAAAACCTCCATGAGAATTCCCCTTAATGAAATAAAAAGATTAAAGGCTATACTCCGCACAACGTGTTATATCTTATGTATCTGGATATAAAGGTCCACGACATCTATAAACACATGGATCTAATTGTAATAAGCCGAAGGCTACGATTCCAAGTTAAGTTAAGGCTAAGGCTACTGCAATGATCAATGTCATCAATATACATTGGTTAAACAAAAAACACTAAGTCTATGACAAAACCTCCACGAGAACTCCCCTTAATGAAATAAAAAGGTTAAAGGCTATACTCCACACGTGTTGTATCTTATGTATCTGGATAAAAAGGTCCACGACATCTACAAACACGTGGATCTAACTGTAATAAGCCGAAGGCTACGATTCCAACTCTTTTTTTTTGCTCTTCAGTAGAAGAGCTAACTGGGGGCATCGATGTAGCTCTTCACCTGAAGAGCTGAGGGGGGTGGGGTGCATGTTTGATGTGCTGACCCAGGGAGCTGCTGGAGCCAGCTATGCTTCTGTTACAAAACATGTAATTATTAAAACTAGTAAACATAAAATTCAAACTAAAAAAAAAAGGTATTCAATTAATATAAGTGCAATAACAACAAAGTGTGTGCAGTATGAATATCACTGTACTCCCAGGGACTTGAGTCACTTATCCAATTGGTACATGCCACAACACCTCAGGCCATGGAGAAATATCTAAAACATGCACACTATCCCTGTGTTTTACTGCATATACATATAGTTTCACTTTAAAATCCCGAAATACTGAAATATCAAAATTCAGTATCTCGAGACTGTAAAGCCTAAAAGTGAAAAACCCGAAAACCCCAAAAGCACGAAATTCAAATCGTGACTGCCCACAAACACTCCACACAAAAGCACACATACACCTTCCTCCCAACACTACAAACCAACAAAACACACACAAACACAACCAAACAAACACCAGCGCGGACCCTACATATAAGCAGGGGGGCAAGACCCCTGCGCCCGCTACTTATATATACTAACTCCGAGGTCGCACTAAAAACACAAACACACAAAAACCACCACTACACATTCTACACTCCCCTTGCACAAACACATCACATACGTACATATACCACCACTCTCAACACTTACACACACACAATCTTACCTACCCTAACCCACACCTCAAAACTCCAAACACACTCGCACAGACTAAAATCCCTACCCAAAACCCCTAGTAAAACAGCACTTACAAAATTTCATAACATTAAGACAAGAACATCTAAAACCCAAAACTTTTAAAACCCATAACATTGAATTTCATAACATCTAACAGTACAAATAACATGAAAATATCCCCTCCACATATACTTTACCATTACCTCTGACAATGGTACTTGTATTTCACCTGACTCTACTGCTCGTCTCCTCGGCATAACTATTGACTATAACCTCAGCTTCGATGTCCATATTAACAATACTATAAAAACCATCAATAAAAAACTAGGCTCCCTGTATAGAATAAAACCCTTCCTTAACCCACTAGCTAGGAAATTTATTGCCCAGACTCAGCTTACTTCTACCCTGTTCTATGCATCTGCCATTTATACCAATCTATCTAAGCTTAATCTTTCCAAACTGGAAACTAGCTATAATAATATTACTAGATTTGCCACTGGCTCCCCTTATAGAACCCACCACTGTCTCAACCTTCAACAACTCAGTTGGTTAGAACTACAAAACCAACTACAATACAATCAACTGCTGATTGCACAAAAAATTCTACACCACCCCACCAACACCCCTTTCCTCTCTAATCTGATCTCCCCATACAAAAATCTTACAACACTATGCTCAGCTAATAAGTTACACATTGCCAACAATATATCTAACAACAAAGCAGGAGATTCACTCTTTTCCAATGTTGTTGGTAGAATCTGGAATAAGCTTCCAAATACACTCACTTCTCTCTCATCTACAAAACTCTTTAAGAAACACCTCAGACATTACCTAAAAAGACAATGGCTTTGTCCCTGCTCAAAGCCTGATTGAAAAATACTCTTCACTTTTTCTCCTCACCTCCTCTCATGCTTTATAACAAATACCCCACCTTGACAGTCATTGACTATCAACTACTAACCCCTTCTTACCTGCATCATTGCCCTTCCTAGCCTCTATTTTTCTTTCTCTTATTTAGTGGTTTTTATTTTTTCTTCTCAAATGAATGTTGATGCTTAATTACTATGTTTAACTGTTGCCTGATTGTATTTGTAACCCCTCTATTGAATTAAGACATGTTTATCTCCAAAATTTACTCTAATGTCTCTGTACAGTATTCACAAAATTTACTTTCTTTACATGTTATGCTGCATAATTTAAGCTAGTCATTTTTTTAAAGTTTTTAATGCCTTAATGTATTTGTGCGTGGAGCTTTTCTCCCGGGCCTCTGCTGAAAATGGATATGTATCCAGCTAGACTAGCCCGGTCAACAAATATAAAATAAAAAAAAAATATATATATATATATATATATATATATATATATATATATATACATACACAAGCACATATATACATACACACACACACATAGTATGTATATATATTTACACCACATTCACATACATACAAAACCACGCAAAAATTGTGCATATTAATAAAGGCATATCAAATATACTCACACCAAGTATATAAATCATGTATGCAATATTATAACTACTTTTTGACTAGGATTTCAGAGTTTCAGCGGTAAACAGCTGCATGATTTAAGCTTTATACCCTCTCAGTATTCATCACTATTTTCTCTATAACTTTTATTCAAGTTAACCAACTCAAATCTTGTGTGCATAAAGTCTGTCTAGGATATCAAGGCTACCCATTATTCTGCCTAATGGACAGTCAAAAAATCTTTGATAAGTGGTAACCTTCCTCCATCACACTAGAATTGCTTCAATTTCTGATCCTGTGCCCTCAAATTCTTCAAAACTCAGAGAGCAACAGTCACAACAGCTAACGGAGAAAATAACACTTTTTTTTTTTTAAAGCAATTATACTCTCTGAAGATGCACAATTCAACCAAAGCTCATACGCTAACAGTACTCTTTCCAACCTTACTAACATACTCTGGTTAACTTTTAGAGGGCTTAAAACAAGAGTTATGTACTCACCGTAATGACAGATCCGTGTTGCCCTGTTTTTGCCGGATTCAACAAATGGGATTCAGATCAGACTTGGATCTGGCTATGGCAATGCCAAACCATTGGATCTAGGACTCTGACTTCTCCCCTACCCATAATTTCCTTGCCATTCTCAAATTAACTCAGGCTGGACCCAGTGACCTAAGATTTAATTTGCCACTGTTGGCCTGAGGTACCACACGTGAGCAAAAGAATGTGCCTGCTCAATCTGTCTGCTAATACACTGGAAGTCTCTGGGATATGCATAAGTATTGCCAGCAGAAAGCAACAGGAAGACATCACCCACTGCCAAACCCTCATGGCCTCTCAACACAATAGATAAGACCTGGATCTCCCTGCTTGTTGATGCATCAGATTACTAAGATATTGTTAGTCTGAACTGAAATCACATTCAACAGAAGAGAAACCTGAAATGCATGCAACACCAAAGGACTGCCCATTTCCAGGACACTGATGTGAAGGCTGGTCTCTAATGGCGTCCAAGTACCTTTAACTGTCTTCCCCTCATAATGCTTTCCCAACCCTAAAAGGAAAGCATCTGTGGTAACTGTTGTGTAGGAGGAAGTGGGGAGAATGGATGACTTGCTAAAAAGTCTGTGGAAGTGATCCACAATTTGATGTGCATTCTCCACACTGAGGTCAGCCTGATATGGGAGTTAAGAGGGTAATGAAATTGTGACCATTGGACTGAGAGGGTCTACTGAAGAACCTTCATGTAAAATCTAGATATAGGAACTAAGATGATTGCTTATGCCATAACCCCTTGAAGTTTTAGAATTAGCTGTGCTGATGGTAATGGGTTGGACAGGACCTGGACTGTTGATTGCCGGATGGATAGAATCCTGTGTTGCAGCAGGGTGACTGGGTGGAAGTGTCCAGGTGGCATCAGATAAATTCTATGGCCTGAGCTGGTGTCAAATTGCTCTTCTGTAGATTGACCATAACCCCAAAGCTGTGAAGTAAATGGAGAAAGAGGTCCCACTGGAGAATTAACAGATCCCTGGTCAGAGTGGTTAGGAGCCAATCATCTAAGGATGGTAACACCAAGAACCTCTGCAGTCTGAGGTAGTCTGGCATTGCTGCTGTGAATTTGGTAAACACCTGGAAGATGTAGTGCGTCCAAAGTGCAGAGCTCTTAACTTAAAGTGACTGGCTTCCAGCCCGAAATGGAGAAATATCCTGAACCCCTGTGTTTCATTATGTAAGAGGCATCCTGGAGATCTATCAAGCACATTCAATTATCCTTCCTAAGCATAGGCAAAATGGACTGAACCATGACGATACAGAATTATTTTCTGCTTCACTTACTGGTTTATATGACTTGGGTCCAATACTGGCCTTAGGTCCCCTGTCTTCTTTGGAACTAAAGAACGCGGAGTAGACACCGGATCCTGTCTGGTCTATTGGGATCTACTGGATGACTCTTTTCCAAAAGCTTTTCTACTTCTGCTGTTGCAGACCCCCACTGATTGGGTGGCATTGATGGAATCTTGGATTATGCATGAGACATGGTTAGAAATGGAATTGTGCATCCTTTGGTTATTGCCCTTAAAACTCAAGAATCAAAAGTGATGGCCAGCCAGGTTTGACGGTGTCGGGCTAAGAGCCCCCAAACTGTTTCTAGGGTGTTGCAGTCTGGCAACCCCTCGGTAGCATTGAAAGGATCTCTCAGACAATGGCCTGCAAAGCCCTTGGTTTTGCAGACCACCCCTGCCATAGGCCAGCATCCATTAAAATGACCTTCACCTCTAGCGGGGATGTGCCTTTCTGAAGAAGTATCCTGGTTAGAACCCTGTATCTTCCCTCCTTGTTGATTCCTAGAGAAGGTTCTCTGAGGAGTAGAGAAGTGTATTCCAGCTGCAGAAAGTGTTTAATCACCCTGTTCACTTTTGTGTTTCTTTAACCTTCGGACCAAAAAAGTGGTACCAACAGAGAGGGCATTAATGAAGGATGTTTTAAAGCCTTCCACAAAATCACACAACTGCATCCTGGCATGATAGTGTATGGCTACACCTGTACCTGCTGCTCTGGCTGTTCTATCAGCTGCATTTGAAAGCAGGTGCATGGAAACATTACAAATAAAAGATAAGGTAGACAGCGGAGATTCCACTGTCTTCCTGATATCTGCTGGCAAGTTACCTGAAAGAAAAACACTGATCTCCTCGGTCAATTCTCTTTGAACTGAATAATGTGGGCAAGGTAGTTCAGTGTTTTCATGGAAAAAGCTGCTATGTCCATTTTCCAAATCTGTTCAAAGTGTGAGATTACCTGTTAGGGGGATGGACAGAACAGCCCTCTTCGGAGAGTCCTTTCTTTGTGGCTGCTGCCATGACCATTGCCTCTACGGAGTGACTTACTCCAAAAAGCTTTGCCTTTTAGTACAGCTAAAATTTTGTCTGAATTTTTAGGTGTTGTCTCTGCTGCATCAGGTGCTTTGCAAACCCTCTATGCCACCAGGTCAGTGAGTGTGTCAAGGGGAGGAAATACTCAGGTAGTAAAACAGCCAGCTCCAAAAGCTTCCAGGAAGGTACAGTTTTGTACCTACCATAAATGTAGATGTTCGAGTGTTCACACTGCTGCAGTCATCACACTTGGGTTATCCTGCCATCAGGCAGTCCCCGCAGTCGGCCAGAGTTCCAAAGTCTTGGTCCGGCATTGGCTGCTGTCGCTTCTTCCCTGACGTCAGTGCGCCAGGGGTATATAAGATGCATCCGAAGCCATTTTCTTCAGTTTTTCTTGCCCCAGATGTCAGGTGCCCCCAAGTAGGTAGGCAATACATATAAAATAAAAACAATACCTTCAGTCACAAGCAAATACACCACAAAGGTTGTATAGGATAGAAAGGTATAGATAAGGCCAGCTATTTCAGAGGGGATGGAGGGAGGGTAACCTGGACTGCAGCAGTGTGAACACTCGAACATCTACATTTATGGTGGGTACAAAACTGTACTATGTTCATCGTGTTACACTGCTGCAGTCATCACACTTGGGTAGAATCCCAAAGCTAAGGTTGGATGGCTGGTCTACAAAGAGTTAGGATTGGCTATGAGACCCTGCAGAGCTGCAGTGGCAAATCCTGCTCTGGATTTAGAGTAAAGAGGCAGGTGGTAATGCTTGGTAAAGGTGTGCACTGAACTCCAAGTTGCAGCCTCCAAAATTTCCTTGGTAGGTACTCCTCTGAAAAAGGCTGCTGAAGTGGCTGTAGCCCTGGTGGAATGTGGCCTAATGCTATTTGGGACTGATTTCCCATGCTGTGTGTAGAAGTAATGAATACAGTGTCCTATCCATTTGGATATAGTCTGCTTTGACATAGCCTTGCCCTGTGATCCTGCAGCATATGCTACAAACAGTTGCTCAGTTTTTCTGATAACTTTTGTTTTGTCCAAGTAGAAGCGTAGCTGCCTGTGTATGTCCAAAGAATGCAGAAGTTTCTCCCCTTTATTCTGGGGATTTGGATAAAAAGTTGGCAAATGGATGGTTTGGTTAAGAGCCACACTAGATACCACCTTTAGCATAAAGGTAGGGTTTGTCCTTAAAGAAACCCTGCCCTGATGAAAAATTATAAAAGGTTCCACTGCCATTAATGCCTGTAGCTCTGAGGCTCTTCGTGCTGAAGTTACTGCCAGGAGCAGAGCTGCTTTCCATGATAAAAACTTTAGATTGGCTGTATTGGCTGGCTCAAAAGGTGGCAGGGTCAGTTTTTCCAAAACAAAATTGAGGTCCCAGGTTGGTGTTGGTGCTCTCCGGGGTGGTCTTATGTTTTTAGCCCCTCTGAGGTACTGCTTTAGCAAGGGATGAGAGAATAAAGGTGGAGCCGTGTTATAATGTGCTGAAATGGCAGAGGCGTGGATCTTAATTGATGAGAAGGAAAGGCTTCTGTCCAGCATCTCAGTTAAGTATTGTAAAATCTGAGGAATGTTTGGAACAAGAGGGTCTAGGCTTTGAGCCTGGTTTCAGGCGCAGAATCTCTTCCATTTTTCTGAGTAAGCTTTCCCTGGTGCTAGGCCTCCCGGCCTCCAAAATGACATCCATAACCGCTTTAGAGAGAGGTGTTGCCTGTTTGACTAATAAATCTGCCATGCAGCCAGGTTTAGGGTTTTGAGCTGACCGTGCAGGATCTGATTGTTTTGTTGAGTCAGAAGGTGTGGAATTTGAGGCAAAATCCATGGTGAGCCTTGTGCTAGGTTCCTTAAGATAGGGTACCAGTGCTGACGTGGCCAGTCTGGAGCAATCAGGATCATCTGTGGTTTCTCTTGTCTGGCTTTTAGGAGTACCTTTGAAAGGAGAGGCAGAGGCGGGAAGGCATAAACTTTTAGGTTTTTCCAGCTGAACAAAAGAGCATCCACTTTCCATGCTTGTTGGTGATAAGTCCTTGTGCAGAATTTTTGTAGTTGGCAATTCAGTGGGGAGGCAAAAAGATCTAGGTCTGTGCATCCCCATTTTTGCGTTACCATGCTGAAGATTTGTGGATTCAATTTCCATTCGTGAGGGTCCATGATATTTCTGCTTAGATCATCTGCCACAGTATTTTTCTTTCCTGGCAGGAATTATGCTTGCAGGTGAACTTGGCACATTAGAGCTGTGTTCCACAAGGTCATGGCTTGCCTGCATAGGGGGGTAAGAATGAGTGCCCCCTTGCTTGTTTATGTACCACATTGCTGTGGTGTTGCCTGTCTTTAATAATAATTGTCCTGGATGCAGAAGGTCCTTGAATGCTGTTAGGGCATTTTGCACAGCCAACATCTCTTTTTGATTGATGTGAAGATGCATCTGGTCTATGGTCCACTTGCCCTGAATGCATTTTCCTGCCATGTGTGCTCCCCAGGAGTAATCCGAAGCATCTGTTGTTAGAGTCTGCCTGGCTGTGGGTAGGGTGAAGGGCTGACCCTTGTTTAGGTGACATGCCTGTGCCCACCATCGAAACTCCTGTTGTAGGCAGGGAATCAGTGGTATTACTGCTTCTAACCTGTGAGAGTGCTGAGTCCAAACACTTTTAGGTACCATTGTAGTTTCCTCATATGCAGTCTGGCATATGGTATTAGTAGTATGCAGGATGCCATGAATCCCAGGGCCTGCAGAATTTTTCTTGCAGGGAAATGGGATTTTTTTGCCAGTAGTTGAAAATATTGAGTTAGCTGAACCTGCTTGTCTGGCGTGAGGTAAGCCATCTGGGCTGTTGTATTTAAGCTGGCACCCAGGAATATAATCTGTTGTGAGGGTACTAGTTTTGACTTCTTTTCATTTACTGTGTACCCTAGAAAAGTTAGCAACCTTTTTACAAACGCCATATGCTGTAGAAGAATGTCCTTTGTCTCTGCTTGAATGAGGCAGTCGTCCAGGTATGGATATATTTGAATTCCTTTTTGTCTGCAAAATGGAATTACTAGTGCCAGGCACTTTGTGAAGACCCTGGGCGCAGTAGATAAGCCAAAGGGCAGTGCAGAGAATTGGTAGTGCATTGTACCAGCTTTGAATCTGAGGTATCTTCTGCAATTTTGTCTGATAGGGACATGCAGGTATGCCTCTTTGAGGTCCAGAGTAACAAGCCAAGCGTTCTTTCCCAGCATGGGTAGAAGCTACTGTAATGTCAACATTTCGAAATATCCAGGTAAGTATTTAGAAATGAAAGGTCTAATATGGGCCTCCAGGCCTTGTCCTTTCTGGGGACCAGGAAGAGTCTTGAGTAAAATCATTGTCCTTGTTCCTGCTGTGGTACTTTTTGAACAGCTCTCATGTCCATGAGGGATGAAATTTGTTTCTGTGCCTCTGCCCATTGATTTTGTGGCAGGTCTGGCATTCTTTTTAGCCTTGGTAAAGTATGAAAGTGGAACCTGTAACCTTGAGACACAATATTTAGAACCCGTTTGTCTTGGGTGATTGTTTGCCAGTTTTGAGAAAAAAGTGCTAGTTTTCCCCCCAAGGGGGCTTCCAAAAGGGAAGTGCTTGTCGTACGAAGGGGAAAGTCATTGTGACTGTTTCCTGTAAGGTTGAGACTTGTCCTCACCTCCTTTTGGGGTTGAGGTGCCCCACTGTCGTTTGTCTGTCTGAGCCTTGGGGTTGAGATCTGCCTCTTGGGCGTCTATCTGCCTCTCTGTGGTCTGTCTGACACTGGAAAGGACCAATGTTTTGTAGGCCAATTTCTGCTAAATCGAGGTGGCTGTACCTGTAAGAAATCCTTGACTGTTTGCATAGATTTAGCTTTATCATCCATTTTCTTTAACACTTCTTCTGCCTTAACACCAAACAAGGTATCATGCTGTAAAGGAGCATCCAATAATTTTGCCTTAACATGATCAGGTAAACTCTGTTCTTTTAACCAGGCATGCCTTCGAATCACTGAACCTGTAACTGCGGCTCTACAAGAGGCCTCTAGAGAATCAAAACCACATTGCAGAGTATGTTTTCCCACCTGTTCAACTGCAATAAATCCTGCATTTCTTTACAATCAGGAGCTTCTGAGCTTGCAAGCATTTTCTGTTTTAATTGAGCCATTAAATATTGTTGGTACCTAAGCATGTGAAACTGGCAATTTAAAGCTCTTACTGCTAAAGTTACAGAAGTATATACTTTCTTCCCCCATCTATCCAAAGCTCTGGAATCTCTGTCAGAGGGTACTGGATTTTTTGCAATGGAAGCCTTAACCCCTTTCGGACCCTGGGAAATAGTTTCTGGATCAGCAGAAGGGTTTTTATAAAGAAACTTGAGAGAGTCAGGGACTCTGTAGTGCCTATCTGACTTGGCTGGTGCAGGGAGCAAGGAATCGGGAGATAAGCTGGATTCAGAGAACATATCATCCACAATATCTAGCACAGGCAGAATAGCCAGGGGTCTGTGCTGAGGCAATAGAAGGAAATCTCTGAGCCTTTTCTTAGATTCTGAGTAATCCTGACTTTCCCAATGGAAATGCTCCCTCATGGTATGTAAAGTTTCCCCAAAAGAATAATCCTCAGGAGGAGAGGCTGAAGGGACAGATTCTTCAGCATCAGAGTCCTCATAGGGGGGTAGAGAGTACCACTGGTCTTTAGAGGAATCAGAGGAATCATAGTCTGTATCCTGCCTAGGCCTTTTCTCAGGAGGGGGATGGGAACACCCGATTAGAGTAATGAGGTCTGCGGCCATTTTAACCATCTGTTTCTTAGGCATGGAGGCTTGTCCAGGAGAATGCTGTACTTGTTTCTTTGTTTTTAGTGGCACTTTTGTCTTGGCTGTAGTTTTAATGGTAAGTTGTGAAGGTCTGAAAACACCCTCAGAAGCCAATGCCTGCTCAGCGGCTCTGGACCCATCTGAGGGATTAGTTTCCGTAAGCCCAATACCTTGAGTTTCCAGAGGCCTAGTTGTCTCCACGTGGAAGTCAGAGGCAGCCTGTGGCTCTGAGGTAGCGGGTGCCATGGGCTGCGAAAGCGCCTCACTGAGAACCGGCGGACTGGCCTAGAAGAGGCTTTGTCGTCGTTTGTGACCTTGGATGTCTGTCTTTATCCTTATCCTTGAGTTTTTTCGGTATTGCGGTCATCGGTTGATATGACGGCATAGTATAATTGAACCTTCGGCCAAAGTAGTGCAATGCAAAATCAAAACGCCTTTTAATAGTACGTTTGTTAAATCTAACACAAAACCGACAACTAGTGACATTGTGATCAGGGCCTTGGCATGGAATACAGTAAGAGTGGAAGTCCCTTATGAGGTATTTGCTTTCCACAAGAAAT